>NC_074681.1:0-262500 GCF_029448725.1 Salvelinus fontinalis
ACTAGATGACGGGTTTAGATACTACATGACGGGTTTAAATACTACATGACGGGTTTAGATACTACATGACGGGTTTAGATACTAAATGACGGGTTTAGATACTAGATGACAGGTTTAGATACTAGATGACAGGTTTAGATACTAGATGACGGGTTTAGATACTACATGACGGGTTTATATACTACATGAAAGGTTTAGATACTACATGACTGGTTTAGATACTACATGACAGGTTTAGATACTAGATGACGGGTTTAGATACTAGATGACAGGTTTAGATACTAGATGACGGGTTTAGATACTAGATGACAGGTTTAGATACTAGATGACGGGTTTAGATACTACATGACGGGTTTAGATACTACATGACAGGTTTAGATACTAGATGACGGGTTTAGATACTAGATGACAGGTTTAGATACTAGATGACAGGTTTAGATACTAGATGACGGGTTTAGATACTACATGACGGGTTTAGATACTAGATGACGGGTTTAGATACTAGATGACGGGTTTAGATACTAGATGACGGGTTTAGATACTACATGACGGGTTTAGATACTACATGACGGGTTTAGATACTAGATGACGGGTTTAGATACTACATGAAAGGTTTAGATACTACATGACTGGTTTAGATACTACATGACAGGTTTAGATACTAGATGACGGGTTTAGATACTAGATGACAGGTTTAGATACTAGATGACGGGTTTAGATACTAGATGACAGGTTTAGATACTAGATGACGGGTTTAGATACTACATGACGGGTTTAGATACTACATGACAGGTTTAGATACTAGATGACGGGTTTAGATACTAGATGACAGGTTTAGATACTAGATGACAGGTTTAGATACTAGATGACGGGTTTAGATACTAGATGACGGGTTTAGATACTACATGACGGGTTTAGATACTAGATGACGGGTTTAGATACTAGATGACGGGTTTAGATACTACATGACGGGTTTAGATACTACATGACGGGTTTAGATACTACATGACGGGTTTAGATACTAGGCTATATGTTTAGATACTACATGATATGTTTAGATACTACATGACGGGTTTAGATACTAGATGACGGGTTTAGATACTACATGACGGGTTTAGATACTACATGACAGGTTTAGATACTACATGACAGGTTTAGATACTAAATGACGGGTTTAGATACTAGATGACAGGTTTAGATACTAGATGACAGGTTTAGATACTAGATGACGGGTTTAGATACTACATGACGGGTTTATATACTACATGACGGGTTTAGATACTAGATTATATGTTTAGATACTACATGACGGGTTTAGATACTAGATTATATGTTTAAATACTACATGATATGTTTAGATACTACATGACGGGTTTAGATACTAGATGACGGGTTTAGATACTAGATGACAGGTTTAGATACTAGATGACGGGTTTAGATACTACATGACGGGTTTAGATACTACATGATATGTTTAGATACTACATGATATGTTTAGATACTACATGACGGGTTTAGATACTACATGACAGGTTTAGATACTACATGACAGGTTTAGATACTACATGACAGGTTTAGATACTACATGACAGGTTTAGATACTACATGATAGGTTTAGATACCACATGATAGGTTTAGATACCACATGATAGGTTTAGATACCACATGATAGGTTTAGATACTACATGACAGGTTTAGATACTACATGACAGGTTTAGATACTACATGACAGGTTTAGATACTACATGACAGGTTTAGATACTACATGACAGGTTTAGATACCACATGACAGGTTTAGATACTACATGACAGGTTTAGATACTACATGACAGGTTTAGATACTACATGACAGGTTTAGATACTACATGACAGGTTTAGATACTACATGACAGGTTTAGATACGACATGATAGGTTTAGATACTACATGATAGGTTTAGATACCACATGACAGGTTTAGATACTACATGACGGGTTTAGATACTACATGACAGGTTTAGATACTACATGACAGGTTTAGATACTACATGACAGGTTTAGATACTACATGACAGGTTTAGATACTACATGACAGGTTTAGATACTACATGACAGGTTTAGATACTACATGACAGGTTTAGATACTACATGACAGGTTTAGATACTACATGACAGGTTTAGATACTACATGACAGGTTTAGATACTACATGACAGGTTTAGATACTACATGACGGGTTTAGATACTACATGACGGGTTTAGATACTACATGACGGGTTTAGATACTACATGACGGGTTTAGATACTACATGACGGGTTTAGATACTACATGACGGGTTTAGATACTACATGACGGGTTTAGATACTACATGACAGGTTTAGATACTACATGACAGGTTTAGATACTACATGACAGGTTTAGATACTACATGACAGGTTTAGATACTACATGACAGGTTTAGATACTACATGACAGGTTTAGATACTACATGACAGGTTTAGATACTACATGACAGGTTTAGATACTACATGACAGGTTTAGATACTACATGACGGGTTTAGATACTACATGACGGGTTTAGATACTACATGACGGGTTTAGATACTAGATGACGGGTTTAGATACTAGATGACGGGTTTAGATACTAGATGACGGGTTTAGATACTACATGACGGGTTTAGATACTACATGACGGGTTTAGATACTAGATGACAGGTTTAGATACTACATGACAGGTTTAGATACTACATGACGGGTTTAGATACTAGATGACGGGTTTAGATACTACATGACGGGTTTAGATACTACATGACGGGTTTAGATACTACATGACAGGTTTAGATACTAGATGACGGGTTTAGATACTACATGACAGGTTTAGATACTACATGACGGGTTTAGATACTACATGACAGGTTTAGATACTACATGACAGGTTTAGATACTACATGACGGGTTTAGATACTACATGACGGGTTTAGATACTAGATGACGGGTTTAGATACTACATGACAGGTTTAGATACTACATGACGGGTTTAGATACTAGATGACGGGTTTAGATACTACATGACGGGTTTAAATACTACATGACAGGTTTAGATACTACATGACGGGTTTAGATACTACATGACGGGTTTATATACTACATGACGGGTTTAGATACTACATGACGGGTTTAGATACTAGATTATATGTTTAGATACTACATGATATGTTTAGATACTACATGACGGGTTTAGATACTAGATTATATGTTTAGATACTACATGATATGTTTAGATACTACATGACGGGTTTAGATACTACATGACGGGTTTAGATACTACATGACGGGTTTAGATACTAGATGACGGGTTTAGATACTACATGACAGGTTTAGATACTACATGACGGGTTTAGATACTACATGACGGGTTTAGATACTACATGACAGGTTTAGATACTACATGACGGGTTTAGATACTACATGACGGGTTTAGATACTAGATTATATGTTTAGATACTACATGATATGTTTAGATACTACATGACGGGTTTAGATACTAGATGACGGGTTTAGATACTACATGACGGGTTTAAATACTACATGACGGGTTTAGATACTACATGACGGGTTTAGATACTACATGACGGGTTTAGATACTACATGACGGGTTTAGATACTAGATTATATGTTTAGATACTACATGACAGGTTTAGATACTACATGACGGGTTTAGATACTAGATTATATGTTTAGATACTACATGATATGTTTAGATACTACATGACGGGTTTAGATACTAGATGACGGGTTTAGATACTACATGACGGGTTTAGATACTACATGACAGGTTTAGATACTACATGACAGGTTTAGATACTAAATGACGGGTTTAGATACTAGATGACAGGTTTAGATACTACGTGACAGGTTTAGATACTACATGACAGGTTTAGATACTACATGACAGGTTTAGATACCACATGACAGGTTTAGATACTACATGACAGGTTTAGATACTACATGACAGGTTTAGATACCACATGATAGGTTTAGATACTACATGACAGGTTTAGATACTACATGACAGGTTTAGATACTAGATGACGGGTTTAGATACTACATGACGGGTTTAGATACTAGATGACGGGTTTAGATACTACATGACGGGTTTAGATACTACATGACGGGTTTAGATACTACATGACAGGTTTAGATACTACATGACAGGTTTAGATACTAGATGACGGGTTTAGATACTAGATGACGGGTTTAGATACTAGATGACAGGTTTAGATACCAGGTGACGGGTTTAGATACTAGATGACAGGTTTAGATACTAGATGACGGGTTTAGATACTACATGACGGGTTTAGATACTACATGACGGGTTTAGATACTACATGACGGGTTTAGATACTACATGACGGGTTTAGATACTACATGACGGGTTTAGATACTACATGACGGGTTTAGATCCTAGATGACAGGTTTAGATACTAAATGACGGGTTTAGATACTACATGACGGGTTTAGATACTAGATGACAGGTTTAGATACTAGATGACGGGTTTAGATACTACATGACGGGTTTAGATACTACATGACGGGTTTAGATACTACATGACGGGTTTAGATACTACATGACGGGTTTAGATACTACATGACGGGTTTAGATACTACATGACGGGTTTAGATACTACATGACGGGTTTAGATACTACATGACGGGTTTAGATACTACATGACGGGTTTAGATACTACATGACGGGTTTAGATACTACATGACGGGTTTAGATACTAGATGACGGGTTTAGATACTACATGACAGGTTTAGATACTACATGACAGGTTTAGATACTAGATGACGGGTTTAGATACTAGATGACAGGTTTAGATACTAGATGACGGGTTTAGATACTAGATGACGGGTTTAGATACTACATGACTTGTTTAGATACTACATGACAGGTTTAGATACTAGATGACGGGTTTAGATACTAGATGACAGGTTTAGATACTAGATGACGGGTTTAGATACTAGATTATATGTTTAGATACTACATGATATGTTTAGATACTACATGACGGGTTTAGATACTAGATGACGGGTTTAGATACTACATGACGGGTTTAGATACTAGATGACGGGTTTAGATACTAGATGACGGGTTTAGATACTAGATGACGGGTTTAGATACTACATGACGGGTTTAGATACTACATGACGGGTTTAGATACTACATGACGGGTTTAGATACTAGATGACGGGTTTAGATACTAGATGACGGGTTTAGATACTAGATGACGGGTTTAGATACTAGATGACGGGTTTAGATACTAGATGACGGGTTTAGATACTACATGACGGGTTTAGATACTACATGACGGGTTTAGATACTACATGACGGGTTTAGATACTAGATGACGGGTTTAGATACTAGATGACGGGTTTAGATACTAGATGACGGGTTTAGATACTAGATGACGGGTTTAGATACTAGATGACGGGTTTAGATACTACATGACGGGTTTAGATACTACATGACGGGTTTAGATACTAGATTATATGTTTAGATACTACATGATGTGTTTAGATACTACATGACGGGTTTAGATACTAGATGACGGGTTTAGATACTACATGACGGGTTTAAATACTAGATGACAGGTTTAGATACTAGATGACAGGTTTAGATACTAGATGACGGGTTTAGATACTACATGACGGGTTTATATACTACATGACGGGTTTAGATACTACATGACGGGTTTAGATACTAGATTATATGTTTAGATACTACATGATATGTTTAGATACTACATGACGGGTTTAGATACTAGATTATATGTTTAGATACTACATGATATGTTTAGATACTACATGACGGGTTTAGATACTAGATGACGGGTTTAGATACTACATGACGGGTTTAGATACTACATGACAGGTTTAGATACTACATGACAGGTTTAGATACTAAATGACCGGTTTAGATAGTAGATGACAGGTTTAGATACTACGTGACAGGTTTAGATACTACATGACAGGTTTAGATACTACATGATAGGTTTAGATACCACATGATAGGTTTAGATACCACATGATAGGTTTAGATACTACATGACAGGTTTAGATACTACATGACAGGTTTAGATACTACATGACAGGTTTAGATACTACATGACAGGTTTAGATACTACATGACAGGTTTAGATACTACATGACAGGTTTAGATACTACATGACAGGTTTAGATACTAGATGACGGGTTTAGATACTACATGACGGGTTTAGATACTAGATGACGGGTTTAGATACTAGATGACGGGTTTAGATACTACATGACGGGTTTAGATACTACATGACGGGTTTAGATACTACATGACGGGTTTAGATACTAGATGACAGGTTTAGATACTAGATGACGGGTTTAGATACTAGATGACAGGTTTAGATACTAGATGACGGGTTTAGATACTACATGACGGGTTTAGATACTACATGACGGGTTTAGATACTACGTGACGGGTTTAGATACTACATGACGGGTTTAGATACTAGATGACGGGTTTAGATACTACATGACGGGTTTAGATACTAGATGACGGGTTTAGATACTAGATGACGGGTTTAGATACTAGATGACGGGTTTAGATACTAGATGACGGGTTTAGATACTACATGACGGGTTTAGATACTACATGACGGGTTTAGATACTACATGACGGGTTTAGATACTACATGACGGGTTTAGATACTACATGACGGGTTTAGATACTACATGACGGGTTTAGATACTACATGACGGGTTTAGATACTACATGACGGGTTTAGATACTACATGACGGGTTTAGATACTACATGACGGGTTTAGATACTACATGACGGGTTTAGATATTACATGACAGGTTTAGATACTAGATGACGGGTTTAGATACTAGATGACGGGTTTAGATACTACATGACGGGTTTAGATACTACATGACGGGTTTAGATACTACATGACGGGTTTAGATACTAGGCTATATGTTTAGATACTACATGATATGTTTAGATACTACATGACGGGTTTAGATACTAGATGACGGGTTTAGATACTACATGACGGGTTTAGATACTACATGACAGGTTTAGATACTACATGACGGGTTTAGATACTAAATGACGGGTTTAGATACTAGATGACAGGTTTAGATACTAGATGACGGGTTTAGATACTAGATGACGGGTTTAGATACTACATGACGGGTTTATATACTACATGACGGGTTTAGATACTACATGACGGGTTTAGATACTAGATTATATGTTTAGATACTACATGATATGTTTAGATACTACATGACGGGTTTAGATACTAGATTATATGTTTAAATACTACATGATATGTTTAGATACTACATGACGGGTTTAGATACTAGATGACGGGTTTAGATACTAGATGACGGGTTTAGATACTAGATGACGGGTTTAGATACTAGATGACGGGTTTAGATACTAGATGACGGGTTTAGATACTACATGACGGGTTTAGATACTACATGATATGTTTAGATACTACATGACGGGTTTAGATACTACATGACAGGTTTAGATACTACATGACAGGTTTAGATACTACATGACAGGTTTAGATACTACATGACAGGTTTAGATACCACATGATAGGTTTAGATACCACATGATAGGTTTAGATACCACATGATAGGTTTAGATACTACATGACAGGTTTAGATACTACATGACAGGTTTAGATACTACATGACAGGTTTAGATACTACATGACAGGTTTAGATACTACATGACAGGTTTAGATACCACATGATAGGTTTAGATACCACATGACAGGTTTAGATACCACATGACAGGTTTAGATACTACATGACAGGTTTAGATACTACATGACAGGTTTAGATACTACATGACAGGTTTAGATACTACATGACAGGTTTAGATACGACATGATAGGTTTAGATACTACATGACAGGTTTAGATACCACATGACAGGTTTAGATACTACATGACGGGTTTAGATACTACATGACAGGTTTAGATACTACATGACAGGTTTAGATACTACATGACAGGTTTAGATACTACATGACAGGTTTAGATACTACATGACAGGTTTAGATACTACATGACAGGTTTAGATACTACATGACGGGTTTAGATACTACATGACGGGTTTAGATACTACATGACGGGTTTAGATACTACATGACGGGTTTAGATATACATGACAGGTGTAGATACTACATGACAGGTGTAGATACTACATGACAGGTGTAGATACTACATGACAGGTGTAGATACTACATGACAGGTTTAGATACTACATGACAGGTTTAGATACTACATGACAGGTTTAGATACTACATGACAGGTTTAGATACTACATGACAGGTTTAGATACTACATGACAGGTTTAGATACTACATGACAGGTTTAGATACTACATGACAGGTTTAGATACTACATGACAGGTTTAGATACTACATGACGGGTTTAGATACTACATGACGGGTTTAGATACTAGATGACGGGTTTAGATACTAGATGACGGGTTTAGATACTAGATGACGGGTTTAGATACTACATGACGGGTTTAGATACTACATGACTGGTTTAGATACTACATGACGGGTTTAGATACTAGATTATATGTTTAGATACTACATGATATGTTTAGATACTACATGACGGGTTTAGATACTAGATGACGGGTTTAGATACTACATGACGGGTTTAGATACTACATGACGGGTTTAGATACTACATGACAGGTTTAGATACTAGATGACGGGTTTAGATACTACATGACGGGTTTAGATACTACATGACAGGTTTAGATACTACATGACAGGTTTAGATACTACATGACAGGTTTAGATACTACATGACGGGTTTAGATACTACATGACGGGTTTAGATACTACATGACGGGTTTAGATACTAGATTATATGTTTAGATACTACATGATATGTTTAGATACTACATGACGGGTTTAGATACTAGATGACGGGTTTAGATACTACATGACGGGTTTAAATACTACATGACGGGTTTAGATACTACATGACGGGTTTATATACTACATGACGGGTTTAGATACTACATGACGGGTTTAGATACTAGATTATATGTTTAGATACTACATGATATGTTTAGATACTACATGACGGGTTTAGATACTAGATTATATGTTTAGATACTACATGATATGTTTAGATACTACATGACGGGTTTAGATACTAGATGACGGGTTTAGATACTACATGACGGGTTTAGATACTACATGACAGGTTTAGATACTACATGACAGGTTTAGATACTAAATGACGGGTTTAGATACTAGATGACAGGTTTAGATACTACGTGACAGGTTTAGATACTACATGACAGGTTTAACATACTACATGATAGGTTTAGATACCACATGATAGGTTTAGATACCACATGATAGGTTTAGATACCACATGATAGGTTTAGATACTACATGACAGGTTTAGATACTACATGACAGGTTTAGATACTACATGACAGGTTTAGATACTACATGACAGGTTTAGATACTACATGACAGGTTTAGATACTACATGACAGGTTTAGATACTACATGACAGGTTTAGATACCACATGACAGGTTTAGATACTACATGACAGGTTTAGATACTACATGACGGGTTTAGATACTAGATGACGGGTTTAGATACTACATGACGGGTTTAGATACTAGATGACGGGTTTAGATACTACATGACGGGTTTAGATACTACATGACGGGTTTAGATACTACATGACGGGTTTAGATACTAGATGACAGGTTTAGATACTAGATGACGGGTTTAGATACTAGATGACGGCTTTAGATACTACATGACGGGTTTATATACTACATGACGGGTTTAGAAACTACATGACGGGTTTAGATACTAGATTATATGTTTAGATACTACATGATATGTTTAGATACTACATGACGGGTTTAGATACTAGATTATATGTTTAGATACTACATGATATGTTTAGATACTACATGACGGGTTTAGATACTAGATGACGGGTTTAGATACTACATGACGGGTTTAGATACTACATGACAGGTTTAGATACTACATGACAGGTTTAGATACAAAATGACGGGTTTAGATACTAGATGACAGGTTTAGATACTACGTGACAGGTTTAGATACTACGTGACAGGTTTAGATACTACATGACAGGTTTAGATACTACATGATAGGTTTAGATACCACATGATAGGTTTAGATACCACATGATAGGTTTAGATACCACATGATAGGTTTAGATACTATATGACAGGTTTAGATACTACATGACAGGTTTAGATACTACATGACAGGTTTAGATACTACATGACAGGTTTAGATACTACATGACAGGTTTAGATACTAGATGACGGGTTTAGATACTAGATGACGGGTTTAGATACTACATGACGGGTTTATATACCACATGACGGGTTTAGATACTACATGACGGGTTTAGATACTAGGCTATATGTTTAGATACTACATGATATGTTTAGATACTACATGACGGGTTTAGATACTAGATGACGGGTTTAGATACTACATGACGGGTTTAGATACTACATGACAGGTTTAGATACTACATGACGGGTTTAGATACTAGATGACGGGTTTAGATACTAGATGACGGGTTTAGATACTACATGACGGGTTTAGAAACTACATGACGGGTTTAGATACTACATGACGGGTTTAGATACTACATGACGGGTTTAGATACTACATGACGGGTTTAGATACTACATGACGGGTTTAGATACTACATGACGGGTTTAGATACTACATGACGGGTTTAGATACTACATGACGGGTTTAGATACTACATGACGGGTTTAGATACTACATGACGGGTTTAGATACTACATGACGGGTTTAGATACTACATGACGGGTTTAGATACTACATGACAGGTTTAGATACTAGATGACGGGTTTAGATACTAGATGACGGGTTTAGATACTACATGACGGGTTTAGATACTACATGACGGGTTTAGATACTACATGACGGGTTTAGATACTACATGACGGGTTTAGATACTAGGCTATATGTTTAGATACTACATGATATGTTTAGATACTACATGACGGGTTTAGATACTAGATGACGGGTTTAGATACTACATGACGGGTTTAGATACTACATGACAGGTTTAGATACTACATGACGGGTTTAGATACTAGATGACGGGTTTAGATACTAGATGACGGGTTTAGATACTAGATGACGGGTTTAGATACTAGATGACGGGTTTAGATACTACATGACGGGTTTAGATACTACATGACGGGTTTAGATACTACATGACGGGTTTAGATACTACATGACGGGTTTAGATACTAGGCTATATGTTTAGATACTACATGATATGTTTAGATACTACATGACGAGTTTAGATACTAGATGACGGGTTTAGATACTACATGACGGGTTTAGATACTACATGACAGGTTTAGATACTACATGACAGGTTTATATACTAAATGACGCGTTTAGATACTAGATGACGGGTTTAGATACTACATGACGGGTTTATATACTACATGACGGGTTTAGATACTACATGACGGGTTTAGATACTAGATTATATGTTTAAATACTACATGATATGTTTAGATACTACATGACGGGTTTAGATACTAGATGACGGGTTTAGATACTAGATGACGGGTTTAGATACTAGATGACGGGTTTAGATACTACATGACGGGTTTAGATACTACATGACGGGTTTAGATACTACATGATATGTTTAGATACTACATGACGGGTTTAGATACTACATGACAGGTTTAGATACTACATGACAGGTTTAGATACTACATGACAGGTTTAGATACTACATGACAGGTTTAGATACTACATGATAGGTTTAGATACCACATGATAGGTTTAGATACCACATGATAGGTTTAGATACCACATGACAGGTTTAGATACTACATGACAGGTTTAGATACTACATGACAGGTTTAGATACTACATGACAGGTTTAGATACTACATGACAGGTTTAGATACTACATTACAGGTTTAGATACCACATGATAGGTTTAGATACTACATGACAGGTTTAGATACTACATGACAGGTTTAGATACTACATGACAGGTTTAGATACTACATGACAGGTTTAGATACTACATGATAGGTTTAGATACGACATGATAGGTTTAGATACCACATGATAGGTTTAGATACCACATGACAGGTTTAGATACTACATGACAGGTTTAGATACTACATGACAGGTTTAGATACTACATGACAGGTTTAGATACTACATGACAGGTTTAGATACTACATGACAGGTTTAGATACTACATGACAGGTTTAGATACTACATGACAGGTTTAGATACTACATGACAGGTTTAGATACTACATTACAGGTTTAGATACCACATGATAGGTTTAGATACTACATGACAGGTTTAGATACTACATGACAGGTTTAGATACTACATGACAGGTTTAGATACTACATGACAGGTTTAGATACTACATGATAGGTTTAGATACGACATGATAGGTTTAGATACCACATGATAGGTTTAGATACCACATGACAGGTTTAGATACTACATGACAGGTTTAGATACTACATGACAGGTTTAGATACTACATGACAGGTTTAGATACTACATGACAGGTTTAGATACTACATGACAGGTTTAGATACTACATGACAGGTTTAGATACTACATGACAGGTTTAGATACTACATGACAGGTTTAGATACTACATGACAGGTTTAGATACGACATGACAGGTTTAGATACGACATGACAGGTTTAGATACTACATGACAGGTTTAGATACTACATGACAGGTTTAGATACTACATGACAGGTTTAGATACTACATGACAGGTTTAGATACTACATGACTGGTTTAGATACTACATGACGGGTTTAGATACTACATGACGGGTTTAGATACTACATGACGGGTTTAGATACTACATGACGGGTTTAGATACTACATGACAGGTTTAGATATACATGACAGGTGTAGATACTACATGACAGGTGTAGATACTACATGACAGGTTTAGATACTACATGACAGGTTTAGATACTACATGACAGGTTTAGATACTACATGACAGGTTTAGATACTACATGACAGGTTTAGATACTACATGACAGGTTTAGATACTACATGACAGGTTTAGATACTACATGACAGGTTTAGATACTACATGACAGGTTTAGATACTACATGACGGGTTTAGATACTACATGACGGGTTTAGATACTACATGACGGGTTTAGATACTAGATGACGGGTTTAGATACTAGATGACGGGTTTAGATACTAGAAGACGGGTTTAGATACTACATGACGGGTTTAGATACTACATGACGGGTTTAGATACTAGATTATATGTTTAGATACTACATGATATGTTTAGATACTACATGACGGGTTTAGATACTACATGACGGGTTTAGATACTACATGACGGGTTTAGATACTACATGACGGGTTTAGATACTACATGACAGGTTTAGATACTAGATGACGGGTTTAGATACTACATGACAGGTTTAGATACTACATGACAGGTTTAGATACTACATGACAGGTTTAGATACTACATGACAGGTTTAGATACTACATGACAGGTTTAGATACTACATGACAGGTTTAGATACTACATGACGGGTTTAGATACTACATGACGGGTTTAGATACTAGATTATATGTTTAGATACTACATGATATGTTTAGATACTACATGACGGGTTTAGATACTAGATGACGGGTTTAGATACTACATGACGGGTTTAAATACTACATGACAGGTTTAGATACTACATGACGGGTTTATATACTACATGACGGGTTTAGAAACTACATGACGGGTTTAGATACTAGATTATATGTTTAGATACTACATGATATGTTTAGATACTACATGACGGGTTTAGATACTAGATTATATGTTTAGATACTACATGATATGTTTAGATACTACATGACGGGTTTAGATACTAGATGACGGGTTTAGATACTACATGACGGGTTTAGATACTACATGACAGGTTTAGATACTACATGACAGGTTTAGATACTAAATGACGGGTTTAGATACTAGATGACAGGTTTAGATACTACGTGACAGGTTTAGATACTACATGACAGGTTTAGATACTACATGATAGGTTTAGATACCACATGATAGGTTTAGATACCACATGATAGGTTTAGATACTACATGACAGGTTTAGATACTACATGACAGGTTTAGATACTACATGACAGGTTTAGATACTACATGACAGGTTTAGATACTACATGACAGGTTTAGATACTACATGACAGGTTTAGATACCACATGATAGGTTTAGATACCACATGACAGGTTTAGATACTACATGACAGGTTTAGATACTAGATGACGGGTTTAGATACTACATGACGGGTTTAGATACTAGATGACGGGTTTAGATACTACATGACGGGTTTAGATACTACATGACGGGTTTAGATACTACATGACAGGTTTAGATACTACATGACAGGTTTAGATACTAGATGACAGGTTTAGATACTAGATGACGGGTTTAGATACTAGATGACGGCTTTAGATACTACATGACGGGTTTATATACTACATGACGGGTTTAGAAACTACATGACGGGTTTAGATACTAGATTATATGTTTAGATACTACATGATATGTTTAGATACTACATGACGGGTTTAGATACTAGATTATATGTTTAGATACTACATGATATGTTTAGATACTACATGACGGGTTTAGATACTAGATGACGGGTTTAGATACTACATGACGTGTTTAGATACTACATGACAGGTTTAGATACTACATGACAGGTTTAGATACTAAATGACGGGTTTAGATACTAGATGACAGGTTTAGATACTACATGATAGGTTTAGATACCACATGATAGGTTTAGATACCACATGATAGGTTTAGATACCACATGATAGGTTTAGATACTATATGACAGGTTTAGATACTACATGACAGGTTTAGATACTACATGACAGGTTTAGATACTACATGACAGGTTTAGATACTAGATGACGGGTTTAGATACTAGATGACGGGTTTAGATACTACATGACGGGTTTAGATACTACATGACGGGTTTAGATACTACATGACGGGTTTAGATACTAGGCTATATGTTTAGATACTACATGATATGTTTAGATACTACATGACGGGTTTAGATACTAGATGACGGGTTTAGATACTACATGACGGGTTTAGATACTACATGACGGGTTTAGATACTACATGACGGGTTTAGATACTAGATGACGGGTTTAGATACTAGATGACGGGTTTAGATACTACATGACGGGTTTAGAAACTACATGACGGGTTTAGATACTACATGACGGGTTTAGATACTACATGACGGGTTTAGATACTACATGACGGGTTTAGATACTACATGACGGGTTTAGATACTACATGACGGGTTTAGATACTACATGACGGGTTTAGATACTACATGACGGGTTTAGATACTACATGACGGGTTTAGATACTACATGACGGGTTTAGATACTACATGACGGGTTTAGATACTACATGACGGGTTTAGATACTAGATGACGGGTTTAGATACTAGATGACGGGTTTAGATACTAGATGACGGGTTTAGATACTACATGACGGGTTTAGATACTACATGACGGGTTTAGATACTACATGACGGGTTTAGATACTACATGACGGGTTTAGATACTAGGCTATATGTTTAGATACTACATGATATGTTTAGATACTACATGACGGGTTTAGATACTAGATGACGGGTTTAGATACTACATGACGGGTTTAGATACTACATGACGGGTTTAGATACTACATGACAGGTTTAGATACTACATGACAGGTTTAGATACTAGATGACGGGTTTAGATACTAGATGACGGGTTTAGATACTAGATGACGGGTTTAGATACTACATGACGGGTTTAGATACTACATGACGGGTTTAGATACTACATGACGGGTTTAGATACTAGGCTATATGTTTAGATACTACATGATATGTTTAGATACTACATGACGAGTTTAGATACTAGATGACGGGTTTAGATACTACATGACGGGTTTAGATACTACATGACGGGTTTAGATACTACATGATAGGTTTAGATACCGCATGATAGGTTTAGATACCACATGATAGGTTTAGATACCACATGACAGGTTTAGATACTACATGACAGGTTTAGATACTACATGACAGGTTTAGATACTACATGACAGGTTTAGATACTACATGACAGGTTTAGATACTACATGACAGGTTTAGATACTACATGACAGGTTTAGATACTACATGACAGGTTTAGATACTACATGACAGGTTTAGATACTACATGACAGGTTTAGATACCACATGATAGGTTTAGATACTACATGACAGATTTAGATACTACATGACAGATTTAGATACTACATGACAGGTTTAGATACTACATGACGGGTTTAGATACTAGATGACGGGTTTAGATACTAGATGACAGGTTTAGATACTAGATGACGGGTTTAGATACTACATGACGGGTTTAGATACTACATGACGGGTTTAGATACTAGATTATGTGTTTAGATACTACATGATATGTTAAGATACTACATGACGGGTTTAGATACTAGATGACGGGTTTAGATACTAGATGACGGGTTTAGATACTAGATGACGGGTTTAGATACTACATGACGGGTTTAGATACTACATGACGGGTTTAGATACTACATGATATGTTTAGATACTACATGACGGGTTTAGATACTACATGACAGGTTTAGATACTACATGACAGGTTTAGATACTACATGACAGGTTTAGATACTACATGACAGGTTTAGATACTACATGACAGGTTTAGATACTACATGACAGGTTTAGATACTACATGACAGGTTTAGATACTACATGACAGGTTTAGATACTACATGACAGGTTTAGATACTACATGACAGGTTTAGATCGTAGATGACAGGTTTAGATACTACATGACGGGTTTAGATACTACATGACGGGTTTAGATACTACATGACGGGTTTAGATACTACATGACGGGTTTAGATACTACATGACGGGTTTAGATACTACATGACGGGTTTAGATACTACATGACGGGTTTAGATACTACATGACGGGTTTAGATACTACATGACGGGTTTAGATACTACATGACGGGTTTAGATACTACATGATGGGTTTAGATACCACATGATAGGTTTAGATACCACATGATAGGTTTAGATACTACATGACAGGTTTAGATACTACATGACAGGTTTAGATACTACATGACAGGTTTAGATACTACATGACAGGTTTAGATACTACATGACAGGTTTAGATACCACATGATAGGTTTAGATACCACATGACAGGTTTAGATACTACATGACAGGTTTAGATACTAGATGACGGGTTTAGATACTACATGACGGGTTTAGATACTAGATGACGGGTTTAGATACTACATGACGGGTTTAGATACTACATGACGGGTTTAGATACTACATGACAGGTTTAGATACTACATGACAGGTTTAGATACTAGATGACAGGTTTAGATACTAGATGACGGGTTTAGATACTAGATGACGGCTTTAGATACTACATGACGGGTTTATATACTACATGACGGGTTTAGAAACTACATGACGGGTTTAGATACTAGATTATATGTTTAGATACTACATGATATGTTTAGATACTACATGACGGGTTTAGATACTAGATTATATGTTTAGATACTACATGATATGTTTAGATACTACATGACGGGTTTAGATACTAGATGACGGGTTTAGATACTACATGACGTGTTTAGATACTACATGACAGGTTTAGATACTACATGACAGGTTTAGATACTAAATGACGGGTTTAGATACTAGATGACAGGTTTAGATACTACGTGACAGGTTTAGATACTACATGACAGGTTTAGATACTACATGATAGGTTTAGATACCACATGATAGGTTTAGATACCACATGATAGGTTTAGATACCACATGATAGGTTTAGATACTATATGACAGGTTTAGATACTACATGACAGGTTTAGATACTACATGACAGGTTTAGATACTACATGACAGGTTTAGATACTAGATGACGGGTTTAGATACTAGATGACGGGTTTAGATACTACATGACGGGTTTAGATACTACATGACGGGTTTAGATACTACATGACGGGTTTAGATACTAGGCTATATGTTTAGATACTACATGATATGTTTAGATACTACATGACGGGTTTAGATACTAGATGACGGGTTTAGATACTACATGACGGGTTTAGATACTACATGACAGGTTTAGATACTACATGACGGGTTTAGATACTAGATGACGGGTTTAGATACTAGATGACGGGTTTAGATACTACATGACGGGTTTAGAAACTACATGACGGGTTTAGATACTACATGACGGGTTTAGATACTACATGACGGGTTTAGATACTACATGACGGGTTTAGATACTACATGACGGGTTTAGATACTACATGACGGGTTTAGATACTACATGACGGGTTTAGATACTACATGACGGGTTTAGATACTACATGACGGGTTTAGATACTACATGACGGGTTTAGATACTACATGACGGGTTTAGATACTACATGACGGGTTTAGATACTACATGACGGGTTTAGATACTACATGACGGGTTTAGATACTAGATGACGGGTTTAGATACTAGATGACGGGTTTAGATACTAGATGACGGGTTTAGATACTACATGACGGGTTTAGATACTACATGACGGGTTTAGATACTACATGACGGGTTTAGATACTACATGACGGGTTTAGATACTAGGCTATATGTTTAGATACTACATGATATGTTTAGATACTACATGACGGGTTTAGATACTAGATGACGGGTTTAGATACTACATGACGGGTTTAGATACTACATGACAGGTTTAGATACTACATGACAGGTTTAGATACTAGATGACGGGTTTAGATACTAGATGACGGGTTTAGATACTAGATGACGGGTTTAGATACTAGATGACGGGTTTAGATACTACATGACGGGTTTAGATACTACATGACGGGTTTAGATACTACATGACGGGTTTAGATACTAGGCTATATGTTTAGATACTACATGATATGTTTAGATACTACATGACGAGTTTAGATACTAGATGACGGGTTTAGATACTACATGACGGGTTTAGATACTACATGACAGGTTTAGATACCACATGATAGGTTTAGATACCGCATGATAGGTTTAGATACCACATGATAGGTTTAGATACCACATGACAGGTTTAGATACTACATGACAGGTTTAGATACTACATGACAGGTTTAGATACTAGATGACAGGTTTAGATACTACATGACAGGTTTAGATACTACATGACAGGTTTAGATACTACATGACAGGTTTAGATACTACATGACAGGTTTAGATACTACATGACAGGTTTAGATACTACATGACAGGTTTAGATACTACATGACAGGTTTAGATACCACATGATAGGTTTAGATACTACATGACAGATTTAGATACTACATGACAGGTTTAGATACTACATGACAGGTTTAGATACTACATGACGGGTTTAGATACTAGATGACGGGTTTAGATACTAGATGACGGGTTTAGATACTAGATGACGGGTTTAGATACTACATGACGGGTTTAGATACTACATGACGGGTTTAGATACTAGATTATATGTTTAGATACTACATGATATGTTAAGATACTACATGACGGGTTTAGATACTAGATGACGGGTTTAGATACTAGATGACGGGTTTAGATACTAGATGACGGGTTTAGATACTACATGACGGGTTTAGATACTACATGACGGGTTTAGATACTACATGATATGTTTAGATACTACATGACGGGTTTAGATACTACATGACGGGTTTAGATACTAGATTATATGTTTAGATACTACATGATATGTTAAGATACTACATGACGGGTTTAGATACTAGATGACGGGTTTAGATACTAGATGACGGGTTTAGATACTAGATGACGGGTTTAGATACTACATGACGGGTTTAGATACTACATGACGGGTTTAGATACTACATGATATGTTTAGATACTACATGACGGGTTTAGATACTACATGACAGGTTTAGATACTACATGACAGGTTTAGATACTACATGACAGGTTTAGATACTACATGACAGGTTTAGATACTACATGACAGGTTTAGATACTACATGACAGGTTTAGATACTACATGACAGGTTTAGATCCTAGATGACGGGTTTAGATACTACATGACGGGTTTAGATACTACATGACGGGTTTAGATACTACATGACGGGTTTAGATACTACATGACGGGTTTAGATACTACATGACAGGTTTAGATACTACATGACAGGTTTAGATACTACATGACAGGTTTAGATACTACATGACAGGTTTAGATACTACATGACAGGTTTAGATACTACATGACAGGTTTAGATACCACATGATAGGTTTAGATACTACATGACAGATTTAGATACTACATGACAGGTTTAGATACTACATGACAGGTTTAGATACTACATGACGGGTTTAGATACTAGATGACGGGTTTAGATACTAGATGACGGGTTTAGATACTAGATGACGGGTTTAGATACTACATGACGGGTTTAGATACTACATGACGGGTTTAGATACTAGATTATATGTTTAGATACTACATGATATGTTAAGATACTACATGACGGGTTTAGATACTAGATGACGGGTTTAGATACTAGATGACGGGTTTAGATACTAGATGACGGGTTTAGATACTACATGACGGGTTTAGATACTACATGACGGGTTTAGATACTACATGATATGTTTAGATACTACATGACGGGTTTAGATACTACATGACGGGTTTAGATACTAGATTATATGTTTAGATACTACATGATATGTTAAGATACTACATGACGGGTTTAGATACTAGATGACGGGTTTAGATACTAGATGACGGGTTTAGATACTAGATGACGGGTTTAGATACTACATGACGGGTTTAGATACTACATGACGGGTTTAGATACTACATGATATGTTTAGATACTACATGACGGGTTTAGATACTACATGACAGGTTTAGATACTACATGACAGGTTTAGATACTACATGACAGGTTTAGATACTACATGACAGGTTTAGATACTACATGACAGGTTTAGATACTACATGACAGGTTTAGATACTACATGACAGGTTTAGATCCTAGATGACGGGTTTAGATACTACATGACGGGTTTAGATACTACATGACGGGTTTAGATACTACATGACGGGTTTAGATACTACATGACGGGTTTAGATACTACATGACGGGTTTAGATACTACATGACGGGTTTAGATACTACATGACGGGTTTAGATACTACATGACGGGTTTAGATACTACATGACGGGTTTAGATACTACATGACGGGTTTAGATACTACATGACGGGTTTAGATACTACATGACGGGTTTAGATACTACATGATAGTTTTAGATACCACATGATAGGTTTAGATACTACATGACGGGTTTAGATACTACATGACGGGTTTAGATACTAGATGACGGGTTTAGATACTAGATGACAGGTTTAGATACTAGATGACAGGTTTAGATACTAGATGACGGGTTTAGATACTACATGACGGGTTTATATACTACATGACGGGTTTAGATACTACATGACGGGTTTAGATACTAGATTATATGTTTAGATACTACATGACAGGTTTAGATACTACATGACGGGTTTAGATACTACATGACGGGTTTAGATACTACATGACGGGTTTAGATACTACATGACGGGTTTAGATACTAGATGACGGGTTTAGATACTACATGACGGGTTTAGATACTACATGACGGGTTTAGATACTACATGACGGGTTTAGATACTACATGACGGGTTTAGATACTACATGACGGGTTTAGATACTACATGACGGGTTTAGATACTACATGATAGGTTTAGATACTACATGAAAGGTTTAGATACTACATGACAGGTTTAGATACTACATGACAGGTTTAGATACTACATGACAGGTTTAGATACTACATGACAGGTTTAGATACTACATGACAGGTTTAGATACTACATGACAGGTTTAGATACTACATGACAGGTTTAGATACTACATGACAGGTTTAGATACTACATGACAGGTTTAGATACTACATGACAGGTTTAGATACTAGATGACAGGTTTAGATACTACATGACGGGTTTAGATACTACATGACGGGTTTAGATACTACATGACGGGTTTAGATACTACATGACGGGTTTAGATACTAGATGACGGGTTTAGATACTACATGACGGGTTTAGATACTACATGACGGGTTTAGATACTACATGACGGGTTTAGATACTACATGACGGGTTTAGATACTACATGACGGGTTTAGATACTACATGACGGGTTTATATACTACATGACGGGTTTAGATACTACATGACGGGTTTAGATACTAGATTATATGTTTAGATACTACATGATAAGTTTAGATACTACATGACGGGTTTAGATACTAGATTATATGTTTAGATACTACATGATATGTTTAGATACTACATGACGGGTTTAGATACTACATGACGGGTTTAGATACTACATGACGGGTTAAGATACTACATGACGGGTTTAGATACTACATGACGGGTTTAGATACTACATGACGGGTTTAGATACTACATGACGGGTTTAGATACTACATGACAGGTTTAGATACTACATGACAGGATTAGATACTACATGACAGGTTTAGATACCACATGATAGGTTTAGATACCACATGATAGGTTTAGATACCACATGATAGGTTTAGATACTACATGACAGGTTTAGATACTACATGACAGGTTTAGATACTACATGACAGGTTTAGATACTACATGACAGGTTTAGATACTACATGACAGGTTTAGATACTACATGACAGGTTTAGATACTACATGACAGGTTTAGATACTACATGACAGGTTTAGATACTACATGACAGGTTTAGATACTACATGATAGTTTTAGATACCACATGATAGGTTTAGATACCACATGACAGGTTTAGATACTACATGACAGGTTTAGATACTACATGACAGGTTTAGATACTACATGACAGGTTTAGATACTACATGACAGGTTTAGATACTAGATGACGGGTTTAGATACTAGATGACGGGTTTAGATACTAGAAGACGGGTTTAGATACTACATGACGGGTTTAGATACTACATGACGGGTTTAGATACTACATGACGGGTTTAGATACTACATGACAGGTTTAGATACTACATGACGGGTTTAGATACTAGATGACAGGTTTAGATACTAGATGACAGGTTTAGATACTAGATGACGGGTTTAGATACTACATGACGGGTTTATATACTACATGACGGGTTTAGATACTACATGACGGGTTTAGATACTAGATTATATGTTTAGATACTACATGACAGGTTTAGATACTACATGACGGGTTTAGATACTACATGACGGGTTTAGATACTAGATGACGGGTTTAGATACTACATGACGGGTTTAGATACTACATGACGGGTTTAGATACTACATGACGGGTTTAGATACTACATGACGGGTTTAGATACTACATGACGGGTTTAGATACTACATGATAGGTTTAGATACTACATGAAAGGTTTAGATACTACATGACAGGTTTAGATACTACATGACAGGTTTAGATACTACATGACAGGTTTAGATACTACATGACAGGTTTAGATACTACATGACAGGTTTAGATACTACATGACAGGTTTAGATACTAGATGACAGGTTTAGATACTACATGACGGGTTTAGATACTACATGACGGGTTTAGATACTACATGACAGGTTTAGATACTACATGACGGGTTTAGATACTACATGACGGGTTTAGATACTACATGACGGGTTTAGATACTAGATGACGGGTTTAGATACTACATGACGGGTTTAGATACTACATGACGGGTTTAGATACTACATGACGGGTTTAGATACTACATGACGGGTTTAGATACTACATGACGGGTTTATATACTACATGACGGGTTTAGATACTACATGACGGGTTTAGATACTAGATTATATGTTTAGATACTACATGATAAGTTTAGATACTACATGACGGGTTTAGATACTAGATGACGGGTTTAGATACTACATGACGGGTTTAGATACTACATGACGGGTTTAGATACTACATGACGGGTTTAGATACTACATGACGGGTTTAGATACTACATGACGGGTTTATATACTACATGACGGGTTTAGATACTACATGACGGGTTTAGATACTAGATTATATGTTTAGATACTACATGATAAGTTTAGATACTACATGACGGGTTTAGATACTAGATTATATGTTTAGATACTACATGATATGTTTAGATACTACATGACGGGTTTAGATACTACATGACGGGTTTAGATACTACATGACGGGTTAAGATACTACATGACGGGTTTAGATACTACATGACGGGTTTAGATACTACATGACGGGTTTAGATACTACATGACGGGTTTAGATACTACATGACGGGTTTAGATACTACATGACGGGTTTAGATACTACATGATAGGTTTAGATACCACTTGATAGGTTTAGATACCACATGATAGGTTTAGATACTACATGACAGGTTTAGATACTACATGACAGGTTTAGATACTACATGATAGGTTTAGATACCACTTGATAGGTTTAGATACCACATGATAGGTTTAGATACCGCATGATAGGTTTAGATACTACATGACAGGGTTAGATACCACATGACAGGTTTAGATACTACATGACAGGTTTAGATACTACATGACAGGTTTAGATACTACATGACAGGTTTAGATACCACATGATAGGTTTAGATACCACATGACAGGTTTAGATACCACATGACGGGTTTAGATACTACATGACGGGTTTAGATACTACATGACGGGTTTAGATACTACATGACGGGTTTAGATACTACATGACGGGTTTAGATACTACATGACGGGTTTAGATACCACATGATAGGTTTAGATACCACATGACAGGTTTAGATACTACATGACAGGTTTAGATACTACATGACAGGTTTAGATACTACATGATAGGTTTAGATACCACTTGATAGGTTTAGATACCGCATGATAGGTTTAGATACCGCATGACAGGTTTAGATACCACATGACAGGTTTAGATACTACATGACAGGTTTAGATACTACATGACAGGTTTAGATACTACATGACAGGTTTAGATACTACATGACAGGTTTAGATACCACATGATAGGTTTAGATACCACATGATAGGTTTAGATACCACATGATGGGTTTAGATACCACATGACGGGTTTAGATACCACATGACGGGTTTAGATACCACATGACGGGTTTAGATACCACATGACGGGTTTAGATACTACATGACGGGTTTAGATACTACATGACGGGTTTAGATACTACATGACGGGTTTAGATACTACATGACGGGTTTAGATACTACATGACGGGTTTAGATACTACATGACGGGTTTAGATACTACATGACGGGTTTAGATACTACATGACGGGTTTAGATACTACATGACGGGTTTAGATACCACATGACGGGTTTAGATACCACATGATAGGTTTAGAAACCACATGACAGGTTTAGATACTACATGACAGGTTTAGATACTACATGACAGGTTTAGATACTACATGACAGGTTTAGATACTACATGACAGGTTTAGATACTACATGACAGGTTTAGATACTACATGATAGGTTTAGATACCACATGATAGGTTTAGATACCACATGATAGGTTTAGATACCACATGACAGGTTTAGATACTACATGACAGGTTTAGATACTAGATGACAGGTTTAGATACTACATGACAGGTTTAGATACTACATGACAGGTTTAGATACTAGATGACAGGTTTAGATACTACATGACAGGTTTAGATACTACATGATAGGTTTAGATACCACATGATAGGTTTAGATACCACATGACAGGTTTAGATACCACATGACAGGTTTAGATACCACATGACAGGTTTAGATACTAGATGACGGGTTTAGATACTAGATGACAGGTTTAGATACTAGATGACAGGTTTAGATACTAGATGACAGGTTTAGATACTAGATGACGGGTTTAGATACTACATGACGGGTTTATATACTACATGACGGGTTTAGATACTACATGACGGGTTTAGATACTAGATTATATGTTTAGATACTACATGATATGTTTAGATACTACATGACGGGTTTAGATACTAGATTATATGTTTAGATACTACATGATATGTTTAGATACTACATGACGGGTTTAGATACTACATGACGGGTTTAGATACTACATGACGTGTTTAGATACTACATGACAGGTTTAGATACTAGATGACGGGTTTAGATACTAGATGACAGGTTTAGATACTAGATGACAGGTTTAGATACTAGATGACGGGTTTAGATACTACATGACGGGTTTATATACTACATGACGGGTTTAGATACTACATGACGGGTTTAGATACTAGATTATATGTTTAGATACTACATGATATGTTTAGATACTACATGACGGGTTTAGATACTAGATTATATGTTTAGATACTACATGATATGTTTAGATACTACATGACGGGTTTAGATACTACATGACGGGTTTAGATACTACATGACAGGTTTAGATACTACATGACAGGTTTAGATACTACATGACAGGTTTAGATACTACATGACAGGTTTAGATACTACATGACAGGTTTAGATACTACATGACAGGGTTAGATACTACATGACAGGTTTAGATACCACATGATAGGTTTAGATACCACATGACAGGTTTAGATACCACATGACAGGTTTAGATACCACATGACAGGTTTAGATACTACATGACAGGTTTAGATACTACATGACAGGTTTAGATACTACATGACAGGTTTAGATACTACATGACAGGTTTAGATACTACATGACAGGTTTAGATACTACATGACAGGTTTAGATACTACATGACAGGTTTAGATACTACATGACAGGTTTAGATACTACATGACAGGTTTAGATACTACATGACAGGTTTAGATACTACATGACAGGTTTAGATACTACATGACAGGTTTAGATACCACATGATAGGTTTAGATACCACATGATAGGTTTAGATACCACATGATAGGTTTAGATACTACATGACAGGTTTAGATACTACATGACAGGTTTAGATACTACATGACAGGTTTAGATACTACATGACAGGTTTAGATACTACATGACAGGTTTAGATACTACATGACAGGTTTAGATACTACATGACGGGTTTAGATACTAGATGACGGGTTTAGATACTAGATGACAGGTTTAGATACTAGATGACGGGTTTAGATACTACATGACGGGTTTAGATACTACATGACGGGTTTAGATACTAGATTATATGTTTAGATACTACATGATATGTTTAGATACTACATGACGGGTTTAGATACTAGATGACGGGTTTAGATACTAGATGACAGGTTTAGATACTAGATGACGGGTTTAGATACTACATGACAGGTTTAGATACTACATGACAGGTTTAGATACTACATGACAGGTTTAGATACTACATGACAGGTTTAGATACTACATGACAGGTTTAGATACTACATGACAGGTTTAGATACTACATGACAGGTTTAGATACCACATGATAGGTTTAGATACCACATGATAGGTTTAGATACTACATGACAGGTTTAGATACTACATGACAGGTTTAGATACTACATGACAGGTTTAGATACTACATGACAGGTTTAGATACTACATGACAGGTTTAGATACTACATGACAGGTTTAGATACTAGATGACGGGTTTAGATACTAGATGACGGGTTTAGATACTACATGACGGGTTTAGATACTACATGACGGGTTTAGATACTACATGACGGGTTTAGATACTAGATTATATGTTTAGATACTACATGATATGTTTAGATACTACATGACGGGTTTAGATACTAGATGACGGGTTTAGATACTAGATGACAGGTTTAGATACTAGATGACGGGTTTAGATACTACATGACGGGTTTAGATACTACATGACGGGTTTAGATACTAGATTATATGTTTAGATACTACATGATATGTTTAGATACTACATGACGGGTTTAGATACTAGATGACGGGTTTAGATACTACATGACGGGTTTAGATACTACATGACGGGTTTAGATACTAGATTATATGTTTAGATACTACATGATATGTTTAGATACTACATGACGGGTTTAGATACTAGATGACGGGTTTAGATACTACATGACGGGTTTAGATACTACATGACGGGTTTAGATACTAGATGACGGGTTTAGATACTAGATGACGGGTTTAGATACTAGATGACAGGTTTAGATACTAGATGACGGGTTTAGATACTACATGACGGGTTTAGATACTAGATTATATGTTTAGATACTACATGATATGTTTAGATACTACATGACGGGTTTAGATACTAGATGACGGGTTTAGATACTACATGACGGGTTTAGATACTAGATGACGGGTTTAGATACTACATGACGGGTTTAGATACTACATGACGGGTTTAGATACTAGATTATATGTTTAGATACTACATGATGGGTTTAGATACTACATGACGGGTTTAGATACTAGATGACGGGTTTAGATACTACATGACGGGTTTAGATACTACATGACGGGTTTAGATACTACATGACAGGTTTAGATACTAGATGACGGGTTTAGATACTAGATGACGGGTTTAGATACTAGATGACAGGTTTAGATACTAGATGACGGGTTTAGATACTACATGACGGGTTTAGATACTAGATTATATGTTTAGATACTACATGATATGTTTAGATACTACATGACGGGTTTAGATACTAGATGACGGGTTTAGATACTACATGACGGGTTTAGATACTAGATGATGGGTTTAGATACTACATGACGGGTTTAGATACTACATGACGGGTTTAGATACTAGATTATATGTTTAGATACAACATGATATGTTTAGATACTACATGACGGGTTTAGATACTAGATGACGGGTTTAGATACTACATGACGGGTTTAGATACTACATGACGGGTTTAGATACTACATGACGGGTTTAGATACTAGATGACGGGTTTAGATACTAGATGACAGGTTTAGATACTAGATGACAGGTTTAGATACTACATGACAGGTTTAGATACTAGATGACAGGTTTAGATACCACATGATAGGTTTAGATACCACATGATAGGTTTAGATACCACATGATAGGTTTAGATAATACATGACAGGTTTAGATACTACATGACAGGTTTAGATACTACATGACAGGTTTAGATACTACATGACAGGTTTAGATACTACATGACAGGTTTAGATACTACATGACAGGTTTAGATACTACATGACAGGTTTAGATACTACATGACAGGTTTAGATACTACATGACAGGTTTAGATACTACATGACAGGTTTAGATACTACATGACGGGTTTAGATACTACATGACGGGTTTAGATACTACATGACGGGTTTAGATACTAGATGACGGGTTTAGATACTAGATGACGGGTTTAGATACTAGATGACGGGTTTAGATACTACATGACGGGTTTAGATACTACATGACGGGTTTAGATACTAGATTATATGTTTAGATACTACATGATATGTTTAGATACTACATGACGGGTTTAGATACTAGATGACGGGTTTAGATACTAGATGACGGGTTTAGATACTAGATGACGGGTTTAGATATTACATGACGGGTTTAGATACTACATGACGTGTTTAGATACTACATGACAGGTTTAGATACTAGATGACGGGTTTAGATACTACATGACGGGTTTAGATACTACATGACAGGTTTAGATACTACATGACAGGTTTAGATACTACATGACAGGTTTAGATACTACATGACAGGTTTAGATACTACATGACAGGTTTAGATACTACATGACAGGTTTAGATACAACATGACAGGTTTAGATACTACATGATAGGTTTAGATACCACATGATAGGTTTAGATACCACATGATAGGTTTAGATACTACATGACAGGTTTAGATAGTACATGACAGGTTTAGATACTACATGACAGGTTTAGATACTACATGACAGGTTTAGATACTACATGACAGGTTTAGATACTACATGACAGGTTTAGATACTACATGACAGGTTTAGATACTACATGACAGGTTTAGATACTACATGACAGGTTTAGATACTACATGACAGGTTTAGATACCACATGATAGGTTTAGATACCACATGATAGGTTTAGATACTACATGACAGGTTTAGATACTACATGACAGGTTTAGATACTACATGACAGGTTTAGATACTACATGACAGGTTTAGATACTACATGACAGGTTTAGATACTACATGACAGGTTTAGATACAAGATGACGGGTTTAGATACTAGATGACGGGTTTAGATACTAGATGACGGGTTTAGATACTACATGACGGGTTTAGATACTAGATTATATGTTTAGATACTACATGATATGTTTAGATACTAGATGACGGGTTTAGATACTAGATGACAGGTTTAGATACTAGATGACGGGTTTAGATACTACATGACGGGTTTAGATACTACATGACGGGTTTAGATACTACATGACAGGTTTAGATACTACATGAGAGGTTTAGATACTACATGACAGGTTTAGATACTACATGACAGGTTTAGATACTACATGACAGGTTTAGATACAACATGACAGGTTTAGATACTACATGATAGGTTTAGATACCACATGATAGGTTTAGATACCACATGATAGGTTTAGATACTACATGACAGGTTTAGATACTACATGACAGGTTTAGATACTACATGACAGGTTTAGATACTACATGACAGGTTTAGATACTACATGACAGGTTTAGATACTACATGACAGGTTTAGATACTACATGACAGGTTTAGATACTACATGACAGGTTTAGATACTACATGACAGGTTTAGATACCACATGACAGGTTTAGATACCACATGATAGGTTTAGATACTACATGACAGGTTTAGATACTACATGACAGGTTTAGATACTACATGACAGGTTTAGATACTACATGACAGGTTTAGATACTACATGACAGGTTTAGATACTACATGACAGGTTTAGATACTACATGACAGGTTTAGATACTACATGACGGGTTTAGATACAAGATGACGGGTTTAGATACTAGATGACGGGTTTAGATACTAGATGACGGGTTTAGATACTACATGACGGGTTTAGATACTAGATTATATGTTTAGATACTACATGATATGTTTAGATACTAGATGACGGGTTTAGATACTAGATGACAGGTTTAGATACTAGATGACGGGTTTAGATACTACATGACGGGTTTAGATACTACATGACGGGTTTAGATACTAGATTATATGTTTAGATACTACATGATATGTTTAGATACTACATGACGGGTTTAGATACTAGATGACGGGTTTAGATACTACATGACGGGTTTAGATACTACATGACGGGTTTAGATACTAGATTATATGTTTAGATACTACATGATATGTTTAGATACTACATGACGGGTTTAGATACTAGATGACGGGTTTAGATACTACATGACGGGTTTAGATACTACATGACGGGTTTAGATACTAGATTATATGTTTAGATACTACATGATATGTTTAGATACTACATGACGGGTTTAGATACTAGATGACGGGTTTAGATACTACATGACGGGTTTAGATACTACATGACGGGTTTAGATACTAGATTATATGTTTAGATACTACATGATATGTTTAGATACTACATGACGGGTTTAGATACTAGATGACGGGTTTAGATACTACATGACGGGTTTAGATACTACATGACGGGTTTAGATACTAGATTATATGTTTAGATACTACATGATATGTTTAGATACTACATGACGGGTTTAGATACTAGATGACGGGTTTAGATACTACATGACGGGTTTAGATACTACATGACGGGTTTAGATACTACATGACAGGTTTAGATACTAGATTACGGGTTTAGATACTAGATGACAGGTTTAGATACTAGATGACAGGTTTAGATACTAGATGACGGGTTTAGATACTACATGACGGGTTTAGATACTAGATTATATGTTTAGATACTACATGATATGTTTAGATACTACATGACGGGTTTAGATACTAGATGACGGGTTTATATACTACATGACGGGTTTAGATACTAGATGACGGGTTTAGATACTACATGACGGGTTTAGATACTACATGACGGGTTTAGATACTAGATTATATGTTTAGATACTACATGATATGTTTAGATACTACATGACGGGTTTAGATACTAGATGACGGGTTTAGATACTACATGACGGGTTTAGATACTACATGACGGGTTTAGATACTACATGACGGGTTTAGATACTAGATGACGGGTTTAGATACTACATGACAGGTTTAGATACTAGATGACAGGTTTAGATACTACATGACAGGTTTAGATACTAGATGACAGGTTTAGATACTACATGATAGGTTTAGATACCACATGATAGGTTTAGATACTACATGACAGGTTTAGATACTACATGACAGGTTTAGATACTACATGACAGGTTTAGATACTACATGACAGGTTTAGATACTACATGACAGGTTTAGATACTACATGACAGGTTTAGATACTACATGACAGGTTTAGATACTACATGACAGGTTTAGATCCTACATGACAGGTTTAGATACTACATGACAGGTTTAGATACTACATGACAGGTTTAGATACTAGATGACGGGTTTAGATACTAGATGACAGGTTTAGATACTACATGACGGGTTTAGATACTACATGACGGGTTTAGATACTAGATTATATGTTTAGATACTACATGATATGTTTAGATACTACATGACGGGTTTAGATACTAGATGACGGGTTTAGATACTACATGACGGGTTTAGATACTACATGACGGGTTTAGATACTAGATTATATGTTTAGATACTACATGATATGTTTAGATACTACATGACGGGTTTAGATACTAGATGACAGGTTTAGATACTACATGACGGGTTTAGATACTACATGACGGGTTTAGATACTACATGACGGGTTTAGATACTACATGACGGGTTTAGATACTACATGACGGGTTTAGATACTACATGACGGGTTTAGATACTACATGACGGGTTTAGATACTAGATTATATGTTTAGATACTACATGATATGTTTAGATACTACATGACGGGTTTAGATACTAGATGACGGGTTTAGATACTAGATGACAGGTTTAGATACTAGATGACGGGTTTAGATACTACATGACGGGTTTAGATACTAGATTATATGTTTAGATACTACATGATATGTTTAGATACTACATGACGGGTTTAGATACTAGATGACGGGTTTAGATACTACATGACGGGTTTAGATACTACATGACGGGTTTAGATACTAGATGACGGGTTTAGATACTAGATTATATGTTTAGATACTACATGATATGTTTAGATACTACATGACGGGTTTAGATACTAGATGACAGGTTTAGATACTACATGACGGGTTTAGATACTATATGACGGGTTTAGATACTACATGACGGGTTTAGATACTACATGACGGGTTTAGATACTACATGACGGGTTTAGATACTACATGACGGGTTTAGATACTACATGACGGGTTTAGATACTACATGACGGGTTTAGATACTAGATTATATGTTTAGATACTACATGATATGTTTAGATACTACATGACGGGTTTAGATACTAGATGACGGGTTTAGATACTAGATGACAGGTTTAGATACTAGATGACGGGTTTAGATACTACATGACGGGTTTAGATACTAGATTATATGTTTAGATACTACATGATATGTTTAGATACTACATGACGGGTTTAGATACTAGATGACGGGTTTAGATACTACATGACGGGTTTAGATACTACATGACGGGTTTAGATACTAGATGACAGGTTTAGATACTAGATGACGGGTTTAGATACTACATGACGGGTTTAGATACTAGATTATATGTTTAGATACTACATGATATGTTTAGATACTACATGATGGGTTTAGATACTACATGACGGGTTTAGATACTACATGACAGGTTTAGATACTAGATGACGGGTTTAGATACTAGATGACAGGTTTAGAGACTAGATGACAGGTTTAGATACTAGATGACGGGTTTAGATACTACATGACGGGTTTAGATACTAGATTATATGTTTAGATACTACATGATATGTTTAGATACTACATGACGGGTTTAGATACTAGATGACGGGTTTAGATACTAAATGACGGGTTTAGATACTAGATGACGGGTTTAGATACTACATGACGGGTTTAGATACTACATGACGGGTTTAGATACTAGATTATATGTTTAGATACTACATGATAGGTTTAGATACCACATGATAGGTTTAGATACCACATGATAGGTTTAGATACTACATGACAGGTTTAGATACTACATGACAGGTTTAGATACTACATGACAGGTTTAGATACTACATGACAGGTTTAGATACTACATGACAGGTTTAGATACTACATGACAGGTTTAGATACTACATGACAGGTTTAGATACTACATGACAGGTTTAGATACTACATGACAGGTTTAGATACTACATGATAGGTTTAGATACCACATGATAGGTTTAGATACCACATGACAGGTTTAGATACCACATGACAGGTTTAGATACTACATGACAGGTTTAGATACTACATGCCAGGTTTAGATACTACATGACAGGTTTAGATACTACATGATAGGTTTAGATACTACATGACAGGTTTAGGTACTACATGACAGGTTTAGGTACTACATGACAGGTTTAGATACTACATGACAGGTTTAGATACTACATGATAGGTTTAGATACTACATGATATGTTTGGATACTACATGACGGGTTTAGATACTACATGACGGGTTTAGATACTACATGACGGGTTAGATACTACATGACGGGTTTAGATACTAGATGACGGGTTTAGATACTACATGACGGGTTTAGATACTACATGACGGGTTTAGATACTACATGACAGGTTTAGATACTAGATGACAGGTTTAGATACTACATGACAGGTTTAGATACTACATGACAGGTTTAGATACTACATGACAGGTTTAGATACTACATGACAGGTTTAGATACTACATGACAGGTTTAGATACTACATGACGGGTTTAGATACTACATGACGGGTTTAGATACTACATGACGGGTTTAGATACTACATGACGGGTTTAGATACTACATGACGGGTTTAGATACTACATGACGGGTTTAGATACTACATGACAGGTTTAGATACTACATGATAGGTTTAGATACTACATGATAGGTTTAGATACTACATGACAGGTTTAGATACTACATGACAGGTTTAGATACTACATGACAGGTTTAGATACTACATGACAGGTTTAGATACTACATGACAGGTTTAGATACTAGATGACGGGTTTAGATACTAGATGACAGGTTTAGATACTAGATTATATGTTTAGATACTACATGATATGTTTAGATACTACATGACGGGTTTAGATACTAGATGACGGGTTTAGATACTAGATGACAGGTTTAGATACTAGATGACGGGTTTAGATACTACATGACGGGTTTAGATACTACATGACGGGTTTAGATACTAGATTATATGTTTAGATACTACATGATATGTTTAGATACTACATGACGGGTTTAGATACTAGATGACGGGTTTAGATACTAGATGACAGGTTTAGATACTAGATGACGGGTTTAGATACTACATGACGGGTTTAGATACTAGATTATATGTTTAGATACTACATGATATGTTTAGATACTACATGACGGGTTTAGATACTAGATGACGGGTTTAGATACTACATGACGGGTTTAGATACTACATGACGGGTTTAGATACTAGATGACGGGTTTAGATACTAGATTATATGTTTAGATACTACATGATATGTTTAGATACTACATGACGGGTTTAGATACTAGATGACAGGTTTAGATACTACATGACGGGTTTAGATACTATATGACGGGTTTAGATACTACATGACGGGTTTAGATACTACATGACGGGTTTAGATACTACATGACGGGTTTAGATACTACATGACGGGTTTAGATACTACATGACGGGTTTAGATACTACATGACGGGTTTAGATACTAGATTATATGTTTAGATACTACATGATATGTTTAGATACTACATGACGGGTTTAGATACTAGATGACGGGTTTAGATACTAGATGACAGGTTTAGATACTAGATGACGGGTTTAGATACTACATGACGGGTTTAGATACTAGATTATATGTTTAGATACTACATGATATGTTTAGATACTACATGACGGGTTTAGATACTAGATGACGGGTTTAGATACTACATGACGGGTTTAGATACTACATGACGGGTTTAGATACTAGATGACAGGTTTAGATACTAGATGACGGGTTTAGATACTACATGACGGGTTTAGATACTAGATTATATGTTTAGATACTACATGATATGTTTAGATACTACATGATGGGTTTAGATACTACATGACGGGTTTAGATACTACATGACAGGTTTAGATACTAGATGACGGGTTTAGATACTAGATGACAGGTTTAGAGACTAGATGACAGGTTTAGATACTAGATGACGGGTTTAGATACTACATGACGGGTTTAGATACTAGATTATATGTTTAGATACTACATGATATGTTTAGATACTACATGACGGGTTTAGATACTAGATGACGGGTTTAGATACTAAATGACGGGTTTAGATACTAGATGACGGGTTTAGATACTACATGACGGGTTTAGATACTACATGACGGGTTTAGATACTAGATTATATGTTTAGATACTACATGATAGGTTTAGATACCACATGATAGGTTTAGATACCACATGATAGGTTTAGATACTACATGACAGGTTTAGATACTACATGACAGGTTTAGATACTACATGACAGGTTTAGATACTACATGACAGGTTTAGATACTACATGACAGGTTTAGATACTACATGACAGGTTTAGATACTACATGACAGGTTTAGATACTACATGACAGGTTTAGATACTACATGACAGGTTTAGATACTACATGATAGGTTTAGATACCACATGATAGGTTTAGATACCACATGACAGGTTTAGATACCACATGACAGGTTTAGATACTACATGACAGGTTTAGATACTACATGCCAGGTTTAGATACTACATGACAGGTTTAGATACTACATGATAGGTTTAGATACTACATGACAGGTTTAGGTACTACATGACAGGTTTAGGTACTACATGACAGGTTTAGATACTACATGACAGGTTTAGATACTACATGATAGGTTTAGATACTACATGATATGTTTGGATACTACATGACGGGTTTAGATACTACATGACGGGTTTAGATACTACATGACGGGTTAGATACTACATGACGGGTTTAGATACTAGATGACGGGTTTAGATACTACATGACGGGTTTAGATACTACATGACGGGTTTAGATACTACATGACAGGTTTAGATACTAGATGACAGGTTTAGATACTACATGACAGGTTTAGATACTACATGACAGGTTTAGATACTACATGACAGGTTTAGATACTACATGACAGGTTTAGATACTACATGACAGGTTTAGATACTACATGACGGGTTTAGATACTACATGACGGGTTTAGATACTACATGACGGGTTTAGATACTACATGACGGGTTTAGATACTACATGACGGGTTTAGATACTACATGACGGGTTTAGATACTACATGACAGGTTTAGATACTACATGATAGGTTTAGATACTACATGATAGGTTTAGATACTACATGACAGGTTTAGATACTACATGACAGGTTTAGATACTACATGACAGGTTTAGATACTACATGACAGGTTTAGATACTACATGACAGGTTTAGATACTAGATGACGGGTTTAGATACTAGATGACAGGTTTAGATACTAGATTATATGTTTAGATACTACATGATATGTTTAGATACTACATGACGGGTTTAGATACTAGATGACGGGTTTAGATACTAGATGACAGGTTTAGATACTAGATGACGGGTTTAGATACTACATGACGGGTTTAGATACTACATGACGGGTTTAGATACTAGATTATATGTTTAGATACTACATGATATGTTTAGATACTACATGACGGGTTTAGATACTAGATGACGGGTTTAGATACTACATGACGGGTTTAGATACTACATGACGGGTTTAGATACTAGATTATATGTTTAGATACTACATGATATGTTTAGATACTACATGACGGGTTTAGATACTAGATGACGGGTTTAGATACTACATGACGGGTTTAGATACTACATGACGGGTTTAGATACTACATGACGGGTTTAGATACTAGATGACGGGTTTAGATACTAGATGACGGGTTTAGATACTAGATGACAGGTTTAGATACTACATGACGGGTTTAGATACTACATGACGGGTTTAGATACTACATGACAGGTTTAGATACTAGATGACGGGTTTAGATACTAGATGACAGGTTTAGAGACTAGATGACAGGTTTAGATACTAGATGACGGGTTTAGATACTACATGACGGGTTTAGATACTAGATTATATGTTTAGATACTACATGACGGGTTTAGATACTAGATGACGGGTTTAGATACTAAATGACGGGTTTAGATACTAGATGACGGGTTTAGATACTACATGACGGGTTTAGATACTACATGACGGGTTTAGATACTACATGATAGGTTTAGATACCACATGATAGGTTTAGATACCACATGATAGGTTTAGATACTACATGACAGGTTTAGATACTACATGACAGGTTTAGATACTACATGACAGGTTTAGATACTACATGACAGGTTTAGATACTACATGACAGGTTTAGATACTACATGACAGGTTTAGATACTACATGATAGGTTTAGATACCACATGATAGGTTTAGATACCACATGATAGGTTTAGATACCACATGACAGGTTTAGATACTACATGACAGGTTTAGATACTACATGCCAGGTTTAGATACTACATGACAGGTTTAGATACTACATGATAGGTTTAGATACTACATGACAGGTTTAGATACTACATGATAGGTTTAGATACTACATGATATGTTTGGATACTACATGACGGGTTTAGATACTACATGACGGGTTTAGATACTACATGACGGGTTAGATACTAGATGACGGGTTTAGATACTACATGACGGGTTTAGATACTACATGACGGGTTTAGATACTACATGACGGGTTTAGATACTAGATGACGGGTTTAGATACTACATGACAGGTTTAGATACTACATGACAGGTTTAGATACTACATGACAGGTTTAGATACTACATGACAGGTTTAGATACTACATGACAGGTTTAGATACTACATGACAGGTTTAGATACTACATGACAGGTTTAGATACTACATGACAGGTTTAGATACTACATGATAGGTTTAGATACCACATGATAGGTTTAGATACCACATGACAGGTTTAGATACCACATGACAGGTTTAGATACTACATGACAGGTTTAGATACTACATGCCAGGTTTAGATACTACATGGCAGGTTTAGATACTACATGATAGGTTTAGATACTACATGACAGGTTTAGGTACTACATGACAGGTTTAGGTACTACATGACAGGTTTAGATACTACATGACAGGTTTAGATACTACATGATAGGTTTAGATACTACATGATATGTTTGGATACTACATGACGGGTTTAGATACTACATGACGGGTTTAGATACTACATGACGGGTTTAGATACTACATGACGGGTTTAGATACTACATGACGGGTTAGATACTACATGACGGGTTTAGATACTAGATGACGGGTTTAGATACTACATGACGGGTTTAGATACTACATGACAGGTTTAGATACTACATGACAGGTTTAGATACTAGATGACAGGTTTAGATACTACATGACAGGTTTAGATACTACATGACAGGTTTAGATACTACATGACAGGTTTAGATACTACATGACAGGTTTAGATACTACATGACGGGTTTAGATACTACATGACGGGTTTAGATACTACATGACGGGTTTAGATACTACATGACGGGTTTAGATACTACATGACGGGTTTAGATACTACATGACGGGTTTAGATACTACATGACGGGTTTAGATACTACATGACGGGTTTAGATACTACATGACGGGTTTAGATACTACATGACGGGTTTAGATACTACATGACGGGTTTAGATACTACATGACAGGTTTAGATACTACATGATAGGTTTAGATACTACATGATAGGTTTAGATACTACATGACAGGTTTAGATACTACATGACGGGTTTAGATACTACATGACAGGTTTAGATACTACATGACAGGTTTAGATACTACATGATAGGTTTATATACCACATGATAGGTTTAGATACCACATGATAGGTTTAGATACCACATGACAGGTTTAGATACTACATGACAGGTTTAGATACTACATGACAGGTTTAGATACTACATGACAGGTTTAGATACTACATGACGGGTTTAGATACTAAATGACGGGTTTAGATACTAGATGACGGGTTTAGATACTAGATGACGGGTTTAGATACTACATGACGGGTTTAGATACTACATGACGGGTTTAGATACTACATGACAGGTTTAGATACTACATGACAGGTTTAGATACTACATGACAGGTTTAGATACTACATGATAGGTTTAGATACTACATGATATGTTTGGATACCACATGATAGGTTTAGATACCACATGATAGGTTTAGATACTACATGACAGGTTTAGATACTACATGACAGGTTTAGATACTACATGACAGGTTTAGATACTACATGACAGGTTTAGATACTAGATGACAGGTTTAGATACTAGATGACGGGTTTAGATACTACATGACAGGTTTAGATACTACATGACAGGTTTAGATACTACATGACAGGTTTAGATACTACATGACAGGTTTAGATACTACATGACAGGTTTAGATACTACATGATAGGTTTAGATACTACATGATATGTTTGGATACTACATGACGGGTTTAGATACTACATGACGGGTTTAGATACTACATGACGGGTTAGATACTACATGACGGGTTTAGATACTAGATGACGGGTTTAGATACTACATGACGGGTTTAGATACTACATGACGGGTTTAGATACTACATGACGGGTTTAGATACTAGATGACAGGTTTAGATACTACATGACAGGTTTAGATACTACATGACAGGTTTAGATACTACATGACAGGTTTAGATACTACATGACGGGTTTAGATACTACATGACGGGTTTAGATACTACATGACGGGTTTAGATACTACATGACGGGTTTAGATACTACATGACGGGTTTAGATACTACATGACGGGTTTAGATACTACATGACGGGTTTAGATACTACATGACGGGTTTAGATACTACATGACAGGTTTAGATACTACATGATAGGTTTAGATACTACATGATAGGTTTAGATACTACATGAAAGGTTTAGATACTACATGATAGGTTTAGATACTACATGACAGGTTTAGATACTACATGACGGGTTTAGATACTACATGACAGGTTTAGATACTACATGACAGGTTTAGATACTACATGATAGGTTTATATACCACATGATAGGTTTAGATACCACATGATAGGTTTAGATACCACATGACAGGTTTAGATACCACATGACAGGTTTAGATACTACATGACAGGTTTAGATACTACATGACGGGTTTAGATACTAGATGACGGGTTTAGATACTAGATGACGGGTTTAGATACTAGATGACGGGTTTAGATACTACATGACGGGTTTAGATACTACATGACGGGTTTAGATACTAGATTATATGTTTAGATACTACATGATATGTTTAGATACTACATGACGGGTTTAGATACTAGATGACGGGTTTAGATACTAGATGACAGGTTTAGATACTAGATGACGGGTTTAGATACTACATGACAGGTTTAGATACTACATGACAGGTTTAGATACTACATGACAGGTTTAGATACTACATGACAGGTTTAGATACTACATGACAGGTTTAGATACTACATGACAGGTTTAGATACTACATGACAGGTTTAGATACCACATGATAGGTTTAGATACCACATGATAGGTTTAGATACTACATGACAGGTTTAGATACTACATGACAGGTTTAGATACTACATGACAGGTTTAGATACTACATGACAGGTTTAGATACTACATGACAGGTTTAGATACTACATGACAGGTTTAGATACTACATGACAGGTTTAGATACTACATGATAGGTTTAGATACCACATGATAGGTTTAGATACCACATGATAGGTTTAGATACCACATGACAGGTTTAGATACTACATGACAGGTTTAGATACTACATGCCAGGTTTAGATACTACATGACAGGTTTAGATACTACATGATAGGTTTAGATACTACATGACAGGTTTAGATACTACATGACAGGTTTAGATACTACATGATAGGTTTAGATACTACATGATATGTTTGGATACTACATGACGGGTTTAGATACTACATGACGGGTTTAGATACTACATGACGGGTTAGATACTAGATGACGGGTTTAGATACTACATGACGGGTTTAGATACTACATGACGGGTTTAGATACTAGATGACGGGTTTAGATACTACATGACAGGTTTAGATACTACATGACAGGTTTAGATACTACATGACAGGTTTAGATACTACATGACAGGTTTAGATACTACATGACAGGTTTAGATACTACGTGACGGGTTTAGATACTACGTGACGGGTTTAGATACTACATGACGGGTTTAGATACTACATGACGGGTTTAGATACTACATGACGGGTTTAGATACTACATGACGGGTTTAGATACTACATGACGGGTTTAGATACTACATGACAGGTTTAGATAATACATGATAGGTTTAGATACTACATGATAGGTTTAGATACTACATGAAAGGTTTAGATACTACATGATAGGTTTAGATACTACATGACAGGTTTAGATACTACATGACGGGTTTAGATACTACATGACAGGTTTAGATACTACATGACAGGTTTAGATACTACATGACAGGTTTAGATACCACATGACAGGTTTAGATACCACATGATAGGTTTAGATACCACATGATAGGTTTAGATACTACATGACAGGTTTAGATACTACATGACAGGTTTAGATACTACATGACAGGTTTAGATACTACATGACAGGTTTAGATACTACATGACAGGTTTAGATACTACATGACAGGTTTAGATACTACATGACAGGTTTAGATACTACATGACAGGTTTAGATACTACATGACAGGTTTAGATACTACATGACAGGTTTAGATACTACATGATAGGTTTAGATACCACATGATAGGTTTAGATACCACATGATAGGTTTAGATACCACATGACAGGTTTAGATACCACATGACAGGTTTAGATACTACATGACAGGTTTAGATACTACATGACAGGTTTAGATACTACATGACAGGTTTAGATACTAGATGACGGGTTTAGATACTAGATGACAGGTTTAGATACTAGATGACGGGTTTAGATACTACATGACGGGTTTAGATACTACATGACGGGTTTAGATACTAGATTATATGTTTAGATACTACATGATATGTTTAGATACTACATGACGGGTTTAGATACTAGATGACGGGTTTAGATACTAGATGACAGGTTTAGATACTAGATGACGGGTTTAGATACTACATGACAGGTTTAGATACTACATGACAGGTTTAGATACTACATGACAGGTTTAGATACTACATGACAGGTTTAGATACTACATGACAGGTTTAGATACTACATGACAGGTTTAGATACCACATGACAGGTTTAGATACCACATGATAGGTTTAGATACCACATGATAGGTTTAGATACTACATGACAGGTTTAGATACTACATGACAGGTTTAGATACTACATGACAGGTTTAGATACTACATGACAGGTTTAGATACTACATGACAGGTTTAGATACTACATGACAGGTTTAGATACTACATGACAGGTTTAGATACTACATGACAGGTTTAGATACTACATGATAGGTTTAGATACCACATGATAGGTTTAGATACCACATGATAGGTTTAGATACCACATGACAGGTTTAGATACTACATGACAGGTTTAGATACTACATGCCAGGTTTAGATACTACATGACAGGTTTAGATACTACATGATAGGTTTAGATACTACATGACAGGTTTAGATACTACATGACAGGTTTAGATACTACATGATAGGTTTAGATACTACATGATATGTTTGGATACTACATGACGGGTTTAGATACTACATGACGGGTTTAGATACTAGATGACAGGTTTAGATACTACATGACAGGTTTAGATACTACATGACAGGTTTAGATACTACATGACAGGTTTAGATACTACATGACAGGTTTAGATACTACATGACAGGTTTAGATACTACATGACAGGTTTAGATACTACATGACAGGTTTAGATACTACATGACGGGTTTAGATACTACATGACGGGTTTAGATACTACATGACGGGTTTAGATACTACATGACGGGTTTAGATACTACATGACGGGTTTAGATACTACATGACAGGTTTAGATAATACATGATAGGTTTAGATACTACATGATAGGTTTAGATACTACATGAAAGGTTTAGATACTACATGATAGGTTTAGATACTACATGACAGGTTTAGATACTACATGACGGGTTTAGATACTACATGACAGGTTTAGATACTACATGACAGGTTTAGATACTACATGACAGGTTTAGATACTACATGACAGGTTTAGATACCACATGATAGGTTTAGATACCACATGATAGGTTTAGATACTACATGACAGGTTTAGATACTACATGACAGGTTTAGATACTACATGACAGGTTTAGATACTACATGACAGGTTTAGATACTACATGACAGGTTTAGATACTACATGACAGGTTTAGATACTACATGACAGGTTTAGATACTACATGACAGGTTTAGATACTACATGATAGGTTTAGATACCACATGATAGGTTTAGATACCACATGATAGGTTTAGATACCACATGACAGGTTTAGATACTACATGACAGGTTTAGATACTACATGCCAGGTTTAGATACTACATGACAGGTTTAGATACTACATGATAGGTTTAGATACTACATGACAGGTTTAGATACTACATGACAGGTTTAGATACTACATGATAGGTTTAGATACTACATGATATGTTTGGATACTACATGACGGGTTTAGATACTACATGACGGGTTTAGATACTACATGACGGGTTAGATACTAGATGACGGGTTTAGATACTACATGACGGGTTTAGATACTACATGACGGGTTTAGATACTACATGACGGGTTTAGATACTAGATGACAGGTTTAGATACTACATGACAGGTTTAGATACTACATGACAGGTTTAGATACTACATGACAGGTTTAGATACTAGATGACGGGTTTAGATACTACATGACAGGTTTAGATACTACATGACAGGTTTAGATACTACATGACAGGTTTAGATACTACATGACGGGTTTAGATACTACATGACGGGTTTAGATACTACATGACGGGTTTAGATACTACATGACGGGTTTAGATACTACATGACGGGTTTAGATACTACATGACAGGTTTAGATAATACATGATAGGTTTAGATACTACATGATAGGTTTAGATACTACATGAAAGGTTTAGATACTACATGATAGGTTTAGATACTACATGACAGGTTTAGATACTACATGACGGGTTTAGATACTACATGACAGGTTTAGATACTACATGACAGGTTTAGATACTACATGATAGGTTTATATACCACATGATAGGTTTAGATACCACATGATAGGTTTAGATACTACATGATAGGTTTAGATACTACATGACAGGTTTAGATACTACATGACAGGTTTAGATACTACATGACAGGTTTAGATACTAGATGACGGGTTTAGATACTAGATGACAGGTTTAGATACTAGATGACGGGTTTAGATACTACATGACGGGTTTAGATACTACATGACGGGTTTAGATACTAGATTATATGTTTAGATACTACATGATATGTTTAGATACTACATGACGGGTTTAGATACTAGATGACGGGTTTAGATACTAGATGACAGGTTTAGATACTAGATGACGGGTTTAGATACTACATGACAGGTTTAGATACTACATGACAGGTTTAGATACTACATGACAGGTTTAGATACTACATGACAGGTTTAGATACTACATGACAGGTTTAAATACTACATGACAGGTTTAGATACTACATGACAGGTTTAGATACCACATGATAGGTTTAGATACCACATGATAGGTTTAGATACTACATGACAGGTTTAGATACTACATGACAGGTTTAGATACTACATGACAGGTTTAGATACAACATGACAGGTTTAGATACTACATGACAGGTTTAGATACTACATGACAGGTTTAGATACTAGATGACGGGTTTAGATACTAGATGACAGGTTTAGATACTAGATTATATGTTTAGATACTACATGATATGTTTAGATACTACATGACGGGTTTAGATACTAGATGACGGGTTTAGATACTAGATGACAGGTTTAGATACTAGATGACGGGTTTAGATACTACATGACGGGTTTAGATACTACATGACGGGTTTAGATACTAGATTATATGTTTAGATACTACATGATATGTTTAGATACTACATGACGGGTTTAGATACTAGATGACGGGTTTAGATACTACATGACGGGTTTAGATACTACATGACGGGTTTAGATACTAGATTATATGTTTAGATACTACATGATATGTTTAGATACTACATGACGGGTTTAGATACTAGATGACGGGTTTAGATACTACATGACGGGTTTAGATACTACATGACGGGTTTAGATACTACATGACGGGTTTAGATACTACATGACGGGTTTAGATACTAGATGACGGGTTTAGATACTAGATGACAGGTTTAGATACTAGATGACAGGTTTAGATACTACATGACGGGTTTAGATACTACATGACGGGTTTAGATACTAGATTATATGTTTAGATACTACATGATATGTTTAGATACTACATGACGGGTTTAGATACTACATGACGGGTTTAGATACTACATGACGGGTTTAGATACTAGATTATATGTTTAGATACTACATGATATGTTTAGATACTACATGACGGGTTTAGATACTAGATGACGGGTTTAGATACTACATGACGGGTTTAGATACTACATGACGGGTTTAGATACTAGATTATATGTTTAGATACTACATGATATGTTTAGATACTACATGACGGGTTTAGATACTAGATGACGGGTTTAAATACTACATGACGGGTTTAGATACTACATGACGGGTTTAGATACTACATGACAGGTTTAGATACTAGATGACGGGTTTAGATACTAGATGACAGGTTTAGATACTAGATGACGGGTTTAGATACTACATGACGGGTTTAGATACTAGATTATATGTTTAGATACTACATGATATGTTTAGATACTACATGACGGGTTTAGATACTAGATGACGGGTTTATATACTACATGACGGGTTTAGATACTAGATGACGGGTTTAGATACTACATGACGGGTTTAGATACTACATGACGGGTTTAGATACTAGATTATATGTTTAGATACTACATGATATGTTTAGATACTACATGACGGGTTTAGATACTACATGACGGGTTTAGATACTACATGACGGGTTTAGATACTACATGACGGGTTTAGATACTAGATGACGGGTTTAGATACTAGATGACAGGTTTAGATACTAGATGACAGGTTTAGATACTAGATGACAGGTTTAGATACTAGATGACAGGTTTAGATACTACATGACAGGTTTAGATACTACATGACAGGTTTAGATACTACATGACAGGTTTAGATACTAGATGACGGGTTTAGATACTAGATGACAGGTTTAGATACTAGATGACGGGTTTAGATACTACATGACGGGTTTAGATACTAGATGACGGGTTTAGATACTACATGACGGGTTTAGATACTACATGACGGGTTTAGATACTACATGACGGGTTTAGATACTAGATTATATGTTTAGATACTACATGATATGTTTAGATACTACATGACGGGTTTAGATACTACATGACGGGTTTAGATACTAGATGACGGGTTTAGATACTAGATGACAAGTTTAGATACTAGATGACGGGTTTAGATACTACATGACGGGTTTAGATACTAGATTATATGTTTAGATACTACATGATATGTTTAGATACTACATGATATGTTTAGATACTACATGACGGGTTTAGATACTAGATGACGGGTTTAGATACTACATGACGGGTTTAGATACTACATGACGGGTTTAGATACTAGATTATATGTTTAGATACTACATGATATGTTTAGATACTACATGACGGGTTTAGATACTACATGACGGGTTTAGATACTACATGACGGGTTTAGATACTACATGACAGGTTTAGATACTAGATGACGGGTTTAGATACTAGATGACAGGTTTAGAGACTAGATGACAGGTTTAGATACTAGATGACGGGTTTAGATACTACATGACGGGTTTAGATACTAGATTATATGTTTAGATACTACATGATATGTTTAGATACTACATGACGGGTTTAGATACTAGATGACGGGTTTAGATACTAAATGACGGGTTTAGATACTAGATGACGGGTTTAGATACTACATGACGGGTTTAGATACTACATGACGGGTTTAGATACTAGATTATATGTTTAGATACTACATGATAGGTTTAGATACCACATGATAGGTTTAGATACCACATGATAGGTTTAGATACTACATGACATGTTTAGATACTACATGACAGGTTTAGATACTACATGACAGGTTTAGATACTACATGACAGGTTTAGATACTACATGACAGGTTTAGATACTACATGACAGGTTTAGATACTACATGACAGGTTTAGATACCACATGATAGGTTTAGATACCACATGATAGGTTTAGATACCACATGATAGGTTTAGATACTACATGACAGGTTTAGATACTACATGACAGGTTTAGATACTACATGACAGGTTTAGATACTACATGACAGGTTTAGATACTACATGACAGGTTTAGATACTACATGACAGGTTTAGATACTACATGACAGGTTTAGATACTACATGACAGGTTTAGATACTACATGATAGGTTTAGATACCACATGATAGGTTTAGATACCACATGATAGGTTTAGATACTACATGACAGGTTTAGATACTACATGCCAGGTTTAGATACTACATGACAGGTTTAGATACTACATGATAGGTTTAGATACTACATGACAGGTTTAGGTACTACATGACAGGTTTAGATACTACATGACAGGTTTAGATACTACATGATAGGTTTAGATACTACATGACAGGTTTAGGTACTACATGACAGGTATAGATACTACATGACAGGTTTAGATACTACATGACAGGTTTAGATACTACATGACGGGTTTAGATACTAGATGACAGGTTTAGAGACTAGATGACAGGTTTAGATACTAGATGACGGGTTTAGATACTAGATGACGGGTTTAGATACTACATGATAGGTTTAGATACTAGATGACGGGTTTAGATACTACATGACGGGTTTAGATACTACATGACGGGTTTAGATACTAGATTATATGTTTAGATACTACATGATATGTTTAGATACTACATGACGGGTTTAGATACTAGATGACGGGTTTAGATACTAGATGACAGGTTTAGATACTAGATGACGGGTTTAGATACTACATGACGGGTTTAGATACTAGATTATATGTTTAGATACTACATGATATGTTTAGATACTACATGATATGTTTAGATACTACATGACGGGTTTAGATACTAGATGACGGGTTTAGATACTACATGACAGGTTTAGATACTACATGACAGGTTTAGATACTAGATTATATGTTTAGATACTACATGATATGTTTAGATACTACATGACGGGGTTTAGATACTACATGACGGGTTTAGATACTACATGACGGGTTTAGATACTACATGACAGGTTTAGATACTAGATGACGGGTTTAGATACTAGATGACAGGTTTAGAGACTAGATGACAGGTTTAGATACTAGATGACGGGTTTAGATACTACATGACGGGTTTAGATACTAGATTATATGTTTAGATACTACATGATATGTTTAGATACTACATGACGGGTTTAGATACTAGATGACGGGTTTAGATACTAAATGACGGGTTTAGATACTAGATGACGGGTTTAGATACTACATGACGGGTTTAGATACTACATGACGGGTTTAGATACTAGATTATATGTTTAGATACTACATGATAGGTTTAGATACCACATGATAGGTTTAGATACCACATGATAGGTTTAGATACCACATGATAGGTTTAGATACCACATGACAGGTTTAGATACTACATGACAGGTTTAGATACTACATGACAGGTTTAGATACTACATGACAGGTTTAGATACTACATGATAGGTTTAGATACTACATGACAGGTTTAGGTACTACATGACAGGTTTAGATACTACATGACAGGTTTAGATACTACATGATAGGTTTAGATACTACATGATATGTTTGGATACTACATGACGGGTTTAGATACTACATGACGGGTTTAGATACTACATGACAGGTTTAGATACTACATGACAGGTTTAGATACTACATGACAGGTTTAGATACTAGATGACAGGTTTAGATACTACATGACAGGTTTAGATACTACATGACAGGTTTAGATACTACATGACGGGTTTAGATACTACATGACGGGTTTAGATACTACATGACGGGTTTAGATACTACATGACGGGTTTAGATACTACATGACGGGTTTAGATACTACATGACGGGTTTAGATACTACATGACGGGTTTAGATACTACATGACGGGTTTAGATACTACATGACGGGTTTAGATACTACATGATAGGTTTAGATACTACATGATAGGTTTAGATACTACATGAAAGGTTTAGATACTACATGATAGGTTTAGATACTACATGACAGGTTTAGATACTACATGACGGGTTTAGATACTACATGACAGGTTTAGATACTACATGACAGGTTTAGATACTACATGATAGGTTTAGATACCACATGATAGGTTTAGATACTACATGATAGGTTTAGATACTACATGACAGGTTTAGATACTACATGACAGGTTTAGATACTACATGACAGGTTTAGATACTAAATGACAGGTTTAGATACTACATGACAGGTTTAGATACTAGATGACGGGTTTAGATACTAGATGACAGGTTTAGATACTAGATGACGGGTTTAGATACTACATGACGGGTTTAGATACTACATGACGGGTTTAGATACTAGATTATATGTTTAGATACTACATGATATGTTTAGATACTACATGACGGGTTTAGATACTAGATGACGGGTTTAGATACTAGATGACAGGTTTAGATACTAGATGACGGGTTTAGATACTACATGACAGGTTTAGATACTACATGACAGGTTTAGATACTACATGACAGGTTTAGATACTACATGACAGGTTTAGATACTACATGACAGGTTTAGATACTACATGACAGGTTTAGATACTACATGACAGGTTTAGATACCACATGATAGGTTTAGATACCACATGATAGGTTTAGATACTACATGACAGGTTTAGATACTACATGACAGGTTTAGATACTACATGACAGGTTTAGATACTACATGACAGGTTTAGATACTACATGACAGGTTTAGATACTAGATGACGGGTTTAGATACTAGATGACAGGTTTAGATACTACATGACGGGTTTAGATACTACATGACGGGTTTAGATACTACATGACGGGTTTAGATACTAGATTATATGTTTAGATACTACATGATATGTTTAGATACTACATGACGGGTTTAGATACTACATGACGGGTTTAGATACTAGATTATATGTTTAGATACTACATGATATGTTTAGATACTACATGACGGGTTTAGATACTAGATGACGGGTTTAGATACTACATGACGGGTTTAGATACTACATGACAGGTTTAGATACTAGATTATATGTTTAGATACTACATGATATGTTTAGATACTACATGACGGGTTTAGATACTAGATGACGGGTTTAGATACTACATGACGGGTTTAGATACTACATGACGGGTTTAGATACTACATGACAGGTTTAGATACTAGATGACGGGTTTAGATACTAGATGACGGGTTTAGATACTAGATGACAGGTTTAGATACTACATGACGGGTTTAGATACTACATGACGGGTTTAGATACTAGATTATATGTTTAGATACTACATGATATGTTTAGATACTACATGATATGTTTAGATACTACATGACGGGTTTAGATACTAGATGACGGGTTTAGATACTACATGACGGGTTTAGATACTACATGACGGGTTTAGATACTACATGACGGGTTTAGATACTAGATTATATGTTTAGATACTACATGATATGTTTAGATACTACATGACGGGTTTAGATACTAGATGACGGGTTTAGATACTACATGACGGGTTTAGATACTACATGACGGGTTTAGATACTACATGATATGTTTAGATACTACATGACGGGTTTAGATACTAGATGACGGGTTTAGATACTACATGACGGGTTTAGATACTACATGACGGGTTTAGATACTACATGACAGGTTTAGATACTAGATGACGGGTTTAGATACTAGATGACAGGTTTAGATACTAGATGACAGGTTTAGATACTAGATGACGGGTTTAGATACTACATGACGGGTTTAGATACTACATGACGGGTTTAGATACTACATGACGGGTTTAGATACTAGATTATATGTTTAGATACTACATGATATGTTTAGATACTACATGACGGGTTTAGATACTAGATGACGGGTTTAGATACTAGATGACGGGTTTAGATACTAGATGACGGGTTTAGATACTACATGACAGGTTTAGATACTACATGACAGGTTTAGATACTACATGACAGGTTTAGATACTACATGACAGGTTTAGATACTACATGACAGGTTTAGATACTACATGACAGGTTTAGATACTACATGACAGGTTTAGATACCACATGATAGGTTTAGATACCACATGATAGGTTTAGATACTACATGACAGGTTTAGATACTACATGACGGGTTTAGATACTACATGACAGGTTTAGATACTACATGACAGGTTTAGATACTACATGACGGGTTTAGATCCTACATGACAGGTTTAGATACTAGATGACGGGTTTAGATACTAGATGACAGGTTTAGATACTACATGACGGGTTTAGATACTACATGACGGGTTTAGATACTAGATTATATGTTTAGATACTACATGATATGTTTAGATACTACATGACGGGTTTAGATACTAGATGACGGGTTTAGATACTAGATGACAGGTTTAGATACTAGATGACGGGTTTAGATACTACATGACGGGTTTAGATACTACATGACGGGTTTAGATACTAGATTATATGTTTAGATACTACATGATATGTTTAGATACTACATGACGGGTTTAGATACTAGATGACGGGTTTAGATACTACATGACGGGTTTAGATACTACATGACGGGTTTAGATACTAGATTATATGTTTAGATACTACATGATATGTTTAGATACTACATGACGGGTTTAGATACTAGATGACGGGTTTAGATACTACATGACGGGTTTAGACACTACATGACGGGTTTAGATACTAGATTATATGTTTAGATACTACATGATATGTTTAGATACTACATGACGGGTTTAGATACTAGATGACGGGTTTAGATACTACATGACGGGTTTAGATACTACATGACGGGTTTAGATACTACATGACAGGTTTAGATACTAGATGACGGGTTTAGATACTAGATGACAGGTTTAGATACTAGATGACAGGTTTAGATACTAGATGACGGGTTTAGATACTACATGACGGGTTTAGATACTAGATTATATGTTTAGATACTACATGATATGTTTAGATACTACATGACGGGTTTAGATACTAGATGACGGGTTTATATACTACATGACGGGTTTAGATCATAGATGACGGGTTTAGATACTACATGACGGGTTTAGATACTACATGACGGGTTTAGATACTAGATTATATGTTTAGATACTACATGATATGTTTAGATACTACATGACGGGTTTAGATACTAGATGACGGGTTTAGATACTACATGACGGGTTTAGATACTAGATGACGGGTTTAGATACTACATGACAGGTTTAGATACTAGATGACAGGTTTAGATACTACATGACAGGTTTAGATACTAGATGACAGGTTTAGATACTACATGATAGGTTTAGATACCACATGATAGGTTTAGATACCACATGATAGGTTTAGATACTACATGACAGGTTTAGATACTACATGACAGGTTTAGATACTACATGACAGGTTTAGATACTACATGACAGGTTTAGATACTACATGACAGGTTTAGATACTACATGACAGGTTTAGATACTACATGACAGGTTTAGATACTACATGACAGGTTTAGATCCTACATGACAGGTTTAGATCCTACATGACAGGTTTAGATACTACATGACAGGTTTAGATACTACATGACAGGTTTAGATACTACATGACGGGTTTAGATACTAGATTATATGTTTAGATACTACATGATATGTTTAGATACTACATGACCGGTTTAGATACTAGATGACGGGTTTAGATACTAAATGACGGGTTTAGATACTAGATGACGGGTTTAGATACTACATGACGGGTTTAGATACTAGATGACGGGTTTAGATACTACATGACGGGTTTAGATACTACATGACGGGTTTAGATACTAGATTATATGTTTAGATACTACATGATAGGTTTAGATACCACATGATAGGTTTAGATACCACATGATAGGTTTAGATACTACATGACAGGTTTAGATACTACATGACAGGTTTAGATACTACATGACAGGTTTAGATACTACATGACAGGTTTAGATACTACATGACAGGTTTAGATACTACATGACAGGTTTAGATACTACATGACAGGTTTAGATACTACATGATAGGTTTAGATACCACATGATAGGTTTAGATACCACATGATAGGTTTAGATACCACATGACAGGTTTAGATACTACATGACAGGTTTAGATACTACATGCCAGGTTTAGATACTACATGACAGGTTTAGATACTACATGATAGGTTTAGATACTACATGACAGGTTTAGGTACTACATGACAGGTTTAGATACTACATGACAGGTTTAGATACTACATGATAGGTTTAGATACTACATGATATGTTTGGATACTACATGACGGGTTTAGATACTACATGACGGGTTTAGATACTACATGACGGGTTAGATACTACATGACGGGTTTAGATACTAGATGACGGGTTTAGATACTACATGACGGGTTTAGATACTACATGACAGGTTTAGATACTACATGACAGGTTTAGATACTAGATGACAGGTTTAGATACTACATGACAGGTTTAGATACTACATGACAGGTTTAGATACTACATGACAGGTTTAGATACTACATGACAGGTTTAGATACTACATGACAGGTTTAGATACTACATGACAGGTTTAGATACTACATGACGGGTTTAGATACTACATGACGGGTTTAGATACTACATGACGGGTTTAGATACTACATGACGGGTTTAGATACTACATGACGGGTTTAGATACTACATGATAGGTTTAGATACTACATGATAGGTTTAGATACTACATGAAAGGTTTAGATACTACATGATAGGTTTAGATACTACATGACAGGTTTAGATACTACATGACGGGTTTAGATACTACATGACAGGTTTAGATACTACATGACAGGTTTAGATACTACATGACAGGTTTAGATACTACATGATAGGTTTAGATACCACATGATAGGTTTAGATACTACATGACAGGTTTAGATACTACATGACAGGTTTAGATACTACATGACAGGTTTAGATACTACATGACAGGTTTAGATACTAGATGACGGGTTTAGATACTAGATGACAGGTTTAGATACTAGATGACGGGTTTAGATACTAGATGACGGGTTTAGATACTACATGACGGGTTTAGATACTACATGACAGGTTTAGATACTACATGACAGGTTTAGATACTACATGACAGGTTTAGATACTACATGACAGGTTTAGATACTACATGACAGGTTTAGATACTACATGACAGGTTTAGATACCACATGATAGGTTTAGATACCACATGATAGGTTTAGATACCACATGACAGGTTTAGATACTACATGACGGGTTTAGATACTACATGACGGGTTTAGATACTAGATTATATGTTTAGATACTACATGATATGTTTAGATACTACATGACGGGTTTAGATACTAGATGACGGGTTTAGATACTAGATGACAGGTTTAGATACTAGATGACGGGTTTAGATACTACATGACGGGTTTAGATACTACATGACGGGTTTAGATACTAGATTATATGTTTAGATACTACATGATATGTTTAGATACTACATGACGGGTTTAGATACTAGATGACGGGTTTAGATACTACATGACGGGTTTAGATACTACATGACGGGTTTAGATACTAGATTATATGTTTAGATACTACATGATATGTTTAGATACTACATGACGGGTTTAGATACTAGATGACGGGTTTAGATACTACATGACGGGTTTAGATACTACATGACGGGTTTAGATACTACATGACAGGTTTAGATACTAGATGACGGGTTTAGATACTAGATGACGGGTTTAGATACTAGATGACAGGTTTAGATACTAGATGACGGGTTTAGATACTACATGACGGGTTTAGATACTAGATTATATGTTTAGATACTACATGATATGTTTAGATACTACATGACGGGTTTAGATACTAGATGACGGGTTTAGATACTACATGACGGGTTTAGATACTAGATGACGGGTTTAGATACTACATGACGGGTTTAGATACTACATGACGGGTTTAGATACTAGATTATATGTTTAGATACTACATGATGGGTTTAGATACTACATGACGGGTTTAGATACTAGATGACGGGTTTAGATACTACATGACGGGTTTAGATACTACATGACGGGTTTAGATACTACATGACAGGTTTAGATACTAGATGACGGGTTTAGATACTAGATGACGGGTTTAGATACTACATGACGGGTTTAGATACTAGATGACGGGTTTAGATACTACATGACGGGTTTAGATACTAGATGATGGGTTTAGATACTACATGACAGGTTTAGATACTACATGACGGGTTTAGATACTAGATTATATGTTTAGATACTACATGATATGTTTAGATACTACATGACGGGTTTAGATACTAGATGACGGGTTTAGATACTACATGACTGGTTTAGATACTACATGACAGGTTTAGATACTAGATGACGGGTTTAGATACTAGATGACAGGTTTAGATACTAGATGACAGGTTTAGATACTACATGACAGGTTTAGATACTAGATGACAGGTTTAGATACCACATGATAGGTTTAGATACCACATGATAGGTTTAGATACCACATGATAGGTTTAGATACTACATGACAGGTTTAGATACTACATGACAGGTTTAGATACTACATGACAGGTTTAGATACTACATGACAGGTTTAGATACTACATGACAGGTTTAGATACTACATGACAGGTTTAGATACTACATGACAGGTTTAGATACTACATGACAGGTTTAGATACTACATGACGGGTTTAGATACTACATGACGGGTTTAGATACTAGATGACGGGTTTAGATACTAGATGACGGGTTTAGATACTAGATGACGGGTTTAGATACTAGATGACGGGTTTAGATACTAGATGACGGGTTTAGATACTAGATTATATGTTTAGATACTACATGACGGGTTTAGATACTAGATGACGGGTTTAGATACTAGATGACGGGTTTAGATATTACATGACGGGTTTAGATACTACATGACGTGTTTAGATACTACATGACAGGTTTAGATACTACATGACAGGTTTAGATACTACATGACAGGTTTAGATACAAGATGACGGGTTTAGATACTAGATGACGGGTTTAGATACTAGATGACGGGTTTAGATACTACATGACAGGTTTAGATATTAGATGACGGGTTTAGATACAACATGACGGGTTTAGATACTACATGACGGGTTTAGATACTAGATTATATGTTTAGATACTACATGATATGTTTAGATACTACATGACGGGTTTAGATACTAGATGACGGGTTTAGATACTACATGACGGGTTTAGATACTACATGACGGGTTTAGATACTAGATTATATGTTTAGATACTACATGATATGTTTAGATACTACATGACGGGTTTAGATACTAGATGACGGGTTTAGATACTACATGACGGGTTTAGATACTACATGACGGGTTTAGATACTAGATTATATGTTTAGATACTACATGATATGTTTAGATACTACATGACGGGTTTAGATACTAGATGACGGGTTTAGATACTAGATGACGGGTTTAGATACTACATGACGGGTTTAGATACTACATGACGGGTTTAGATACTAGATTATATGTTTAGATACTACATGATATGTTTAGATACTACATGACGGGTTTAGATACTAGATGACGGGTTTAGATACTACATGACGGGTTTAGATACTACATGACGGGTTTAGATACTACATGACGGGTTTAGATACTAGATGACGGGTTTAGATACTAGATGACAGGTTTAGATACTAGATGACAGGTTTAGATACTAGATGACGGGTTTAGATACTACATGACGGGTTTAGATACTAGATTATATGTTTAGATACTACATGATATGTTTAGATACTACATGACGGGTTTAGATACTAGATGACGGGTTTATATACTACATGACGGGTTTAGATACTAGATGACGGGTTTAGATACTAGATGACGGGTTTAGATACTACATGACGGGTTTAGATACTACATGACGGGTTTAGATACTAGATTATATGTTTAGATACTACATGATATGTTTAGATACTACATGACGGGTTTAGATACTAGATGACGGGTTTAGATACTACATGACGGGTTTAGATACTACATGACGGGTTTAGATACTACATGACAGGTTTAGATACTAGATGACGGGTTTAGATACTAGATGACAGGTTTAGATACTACATGACAGGTTTAGATACTAGATGACAGGTTTAGATACTACATGATAGGTTTAGATACCACATGACAGGTTTAGATGCTACATGACAGGTTTAGATACTACATGACAGGTTTAGATACTACATGACAGGTTTAGATACTAGATGACAGGTTTAGATACTACATGACAGGTTTAGATACTACATGACAGGTTTAGATACTACATGACAGGTTTAGATACTACATGACAGGTTTAGATACTACATGACAGGTTTAGATACTACATGACAGGTTTAGATACTACATGACAGGTTTAGATACTACATGACGGGTTTAGATACTACATGACGGGTTTAGATACTACATGACGGGTTTAGATACTACATGACGGGTTTAGATACTACATGACGGGTTTAGATACTACATGATAGGTTTAGATACTACATGATAGGTTTAGATACTACATGAAAGGTTTAGATACTACATGATAGGTTTAGATACTACATGACAGGTTTAGATACTACATGACGGGTTTAGATACTACATGACAGGTTTAGATACTACATGACAGGTTTAGATACTACATGACAGGTTTAGATACTACATGATAGGTTTAGATACCACATGATAGGTTTAGATACTACATGACAGGTTTAGATACTACATGACAGGTTTAGATACTACATGACAGGTTTAGATACTACATGACAGGTTTAGATACTACATGACGGGTTTAGATACTAGATGACGGGTTTAGATACTAGATGACAGGTTTAGATACTAGATGACGGGTTTAGATACTACATGACGGGTTTAGATACTACATGACGGGTTTAGATACTAGATTATATGTTTAGATACTACATGATATGTTTAGATACTACATGACGGGTTTAGATACTAGATGACGGGTTTAGATACTAGATGACGGGTTTAGATACTAGATGACGGGTTTAGATACTACATGACGGGTTTAGATACTACATGACAGGTTTAGATACTACATGACAGGTTTAGATACTACATGACAGGTTTAGATACTACATGACAGGTTTAGATACCACATGACAGGTTTAGATACCACATGATAGGTTTAGATACCACATGATAGGTTTAGATACCACATGACAGGTTTAGATACTACATGACAGGTTTAGATACTACATGACAGGTTTAGATACTACATGACAGGTTTAGATACTACATGACAGGTTTAGATACTAGATGACGGGTTTAGATACTAGATGACAGGTTTAGATACTACATGACGGGTTTAGATACTACATGACGGGTTTAGATACTACATGACGGGTTTAGATACTAGATTATATGTTTAGATACTACATGATATGTTTAGATACTACATGACGGGTTTAGATACTAGATGACGGGTTTAGATACTACATGACGGGTTTAGATACTACATGACGGGTTTAGATACTAGATTATATGTTTAGATACTACATGATATGTTTAGATACTACATGACAGGTTTAGATACATGACAGGTTTAGATACTAGATGACGGGTTTAGATACTAGATGACAGGTTTAGATACTAGATGACGGGTTTAGATACTACATGACGGGTTTAGATACTACATGACAGGTTTAGATACTAGATGACGGGTTTAGATACTAGATGACAGGTTTAGATACTAGATGACGGGTTTAGATACTAGATGACGGGTTTAGATACTACATGACGGGTTTAGATACTAGATTATATGTTTAGATACTACATGATATGTTTAGATACTACATGACGGGTTTAGATACTAGATGACGGGTTTAGATACTACATGACGGGTTTAGATACTACATGACGGGTTTAGATACTACATGACAGGTTTAGATACTAGATGACGGGTTTAGATACTAGATGACAGGTTTAGATACTAGATGACGGGTTTAGATACTAGATGACGGGTTTAGATACTAGATGACGGGTTTATATACTACATGACGGGTTTATATACTACATGACGGGTTTAGATACTACATGACGGGTTTAGATACTACATGACAGGTTTAGATACTACATGACAGGTTTAGATACTACATGACAGGTTTAGATACTACATGACGGGTTTAGATACTAGATTATATGTTTAGATACTACATGATATGTTTAGATACTACATGACGGGTTTAGATACTAGATGACGGGTTTAGATACTAGATGACGGGTTTAGATACTACATGACGGGTTTAGATACTACATGACGGGTTTAGATACTACATGACGGGTTTAGATACTACATGACGGGTTTAGATACTACATGACGGGTTTAGATACTACATGACGGGTTTAGATACTAGATGACGGGTTTAGATACTAGATGACGGGTTTAGATACTACATGACGGGTTTAGATACTACATGACGGGTTTAGATACTACATGACGGGTTTAGATACTACATGACGGGTTTAGATACTAGATGACGGGTTTAGATACTACATGACAGGTTTAGATACATGACAGGTTTAGATACTAGATGACAGGTTTAGATACTAGATGACGGGTTTAGATACTAGATGACAGGTTTAGATACTAGATGACGGGTTTAGATACTACATGACGGGTTTAGATACTACATGACAGGTTTAGATACTAGATGACAGGTTTAGATACTAGATGACGGGTTTAGATACTAGATGACGGGTTTAGATACTACATGACGGGTTTAGATACTAGATTATATGTTTAGATACTAAATGATATGTTTAGATACTACATGACGGGTTTAGATACTAGATGACGGGTTTAGATACTACATGACGGGTTTAGATACTACATGACAGGTTTAGATACTACATGACAGGTTTAGATACTAGATGACGGGTTTAGATACTAGATGACAGGTTTAGATACTAGATGACGGGTTTAGATACTAGATGACGGGTTTAGATACTAGATGACGGGTTTATATACTACATGACGGGTTTAGATACTACATGACGGGTTTAGATACTAGATTATATGTTTAGATACTACATGATATGTTTAGATACTACATGACGGGTTTAGATACTAGATTATATGTTTAGATACTACATGATATGTTTAGATACTACATGACAGGTTTAGATACTACATGACGGGTTTAGATACTACATGACGGGTTTAGATACTGCATGACGGGTTTAGATACTGCATGACGGGTTTAGATACTACATGACGGGTTTAGATACTAGATGACGGGTTTAGATACTAGATGACGGGTTTAGATACTAGATGACGGGTTTAGATACTAGATGACAGGTTTAGATACTACATGACAGGTTTAGATACTACATGACAGGTTTAGATACTACATGACAGGTTTAGATACTACATGATAGGTTTAGATACTACATGATATGTTTGGATAATGCATGACGGGTTTAGATACTACATGACGGGTTTAGATAAACATGACGGGTTTAGATACTAAATGACGGGTTTAGATACTAGATGACGGGTTTAGATACTAGATGACAGGTTTAGATACTACATGACAGGTTTAGATACTACATGACAGGTTTAGATGCTAGATGACAGGTTTAGATACTACATGACAGGTTTAGATACTACATGACAGGTTTAGATACTACATGACAGGTTTAGATACTGGATAGTATCACTGATAGTATCACTGCTCTGGATAGTATCACTGCTCTGATGGTATCACTGCTCTGATAGTATCACTGCTCTGGATAGTATCACTACTCTGGATAGTATCACTACTCTGGATAGTATCACTACTCTGGATAGTATCACTGCTCTGGATAGTATCACTACTCTGGATAGTATCACTGCTCTGGATAGTATCACTACTCTGGATAGTATCACTGCTCTGGATAGTATCACTGCTCAGGATAGTATCACTGATCTGGATAGTATCACTACTCTGGATAGTATCACTGCTCTGATAGTATCACTACTCTGGTTAGTATCACTGATCTGGATAGTATCACTGCTCTGGATAGTATCACTACTCTGGATAGTATCACTGCTCTGGATAGTATCACTGCTCAGGATAGTATCACTGCTCTGGATAGTATCACTGCTCAGGATAGTATCACTGATCTGGATAGTATCACTACTCTGGATAGTATCACTGCTCTGGATAGTATCACTGATCTGGATAGTATCACTACTCTGGATAGTATCACTGCTCTGGATAGTATCACTGATAGTATCACTGCTCTGGATAGTATCACTACTCTGGATAGTATCACTGATAGTATCACTACTCTGGATAGTATCACTACTCTGGATAGTATCACTGCTCTGGATAGTATCACTGCTCAGGATAGTATCACTGATCTGGATAGTATCACTACTCTGGATAGTATCACTGCTCTGATAGTATCACTGCTCTGGATAGTATCACTACTCTGGATAGTATCACTACTCTGGTTAGTATCACTACTCTGGATAGTATCACTACTCTGGATAGTATCACTACTCTGGATAGTATCACTGCTCTGGATAGTATCACAACTCTGGATAGTATCACTACTCTGGATAGTATCACTGCTCTGATAGTATCACTGCTCTGGATAGTATCACTACTCTGGATAGTATCACTACTCTGGATAGTATCACTGCTCTGGATAGTATCACAACTCTGGATAGTATCACTGCTCTGGATAGTATCACTACTCTGGATAGTATCACTGATAGTATCACTGATAGTATCACTGATAGTATCACTGCTCTGGATAGTATCACTACTCTGGATAGTATCACTGCTCTGGATAGTATCACAACTCTGGATAGTATCACTGATAGTATCACTGCTCTGGATAGTATCACTACTCTGGATAGTATCACTACTCTGGATAGTATCACTACTCTGGATAGTATCACTACTCTGGATAGTATCACTGCTCTGGATAGTATCACTACTCTGGATAGTATCACTGCTCTGGATAGTATCACTGATCTGATAGTATCACTGCTCTGGATAGTATCACTGATAGTATCACTGCTCTGGATAGTATCACTACTCTGGATAGTATCACTACTCTGGATAGTATCACTGCTCTGGATAGTATCACTACTCTGGATAGTATCACTGCTCTGGATAGTATCACTACTCTGGATAGTATCACTACTCTGGATAGTATCACTACTCTGGATAGTATCACTGCTCTGGATAGTATCACTGCTCTGGATAGTATCACTGCTCTGGATAGTATCACTGATAGTATCACTACTCTGGATAGTATCACTGCTCTGGATAGTATCACTGCTCTGGATAGTATCACTGCTCTGGAGAGTATCACTGCTCTGGATAGTATCACTGCTCTGGATAGTATCTCTACCCTGGATAGTATCACTACTCTGGATAGTATCACTGCTCTGGATAGTATCACTACTCTGGATAGTATCACTACTCTGGATAGTATCACTGCTCTGGATAGTATCACTGCTCTGGATAGTATCACTACTCTGGATAGTATCACTACTCTGGATAGTATCACTACTCTGGATAGTATCACTACTCTGGCTAGTATCACTGCTCTGGATAGTATCACTGCTCTGGATAGTATCACTACTCTGGATAGTATCACTGCTCTGAATAGTATCACTACTCTGGATAGTATCACTACTCTGGATAGTATCACTACTCTGCATAGTATCACTGCTCTGGATAGTATCACTGCTCTGGATAGTATCACTACTCTGGATAGTATCACTGATAGTATCACTACTCTGGATAGTATCACTACTCTGGATAGTATCACTACTCTGGATAGTATCACTGCTCTGGATAGTATCACTACTCTGGATAGTATCACTACTCTGATAGTATCACTGCTCTGGATAGTATCACTGCTCTGGATAGTATCACTGCTCTGGATAGTATCACCGCTCTGGATAGTATCACCGCTCTGGATAGTATCACTACTCTGGATAGTATCACTACTCTGGATAGTATCACTGCTCTGGATAGTAGCACTACTCTGGATAGTATCACTGCTCTGGATAGTATCACTGCTAGTATCACTGATAGTATCACTACTCTGGTTAGTATCACTGATAGTATCACTACTCTGGATAGTATCACTACTCTGGCTAGTATCACTACTCTGGATAGTATCACTACTCTGGCTAGTATCACTACTCTGGATAGTATCACTTCTCTGGATAGTATCACTACTCTGGATAGTATCACTACTCTGGATAGTATCACTACTCTGGTTAGTATCACTGCCCTGGATAGTATCACTGATAGTATCACTGATAGTATCACTGATAGTATCACTGATAGTATCACTACTCTGGATAGTATCACTGATAGTATCACTGCTCTGGATAGTATCACTACTCTGGATAGTATCACTACTCTGGATAGTATCACTGCTCTGGATAGTATCACTACTCTGGATAGTATCACTACTCTGGATAGTATCACTACTCTGGATAGTATCACTACTCTGGATAGTATCACTGCTCTGGATAGTATCACTGCTCTGGATAGTATCACTGATCTGATAGTATCACTGCTCTGGATAGTATCACTGATAGTATCACTGCTCTGGATAGTATCACTACTCTGGATAGTATCACTACTCTGGATAGTATCACTACTCTGGATAGTATCACTACTCTGGTTAGTATCACTGCTCTGGATACTATCACTACTCTGGATAGTATCACTACTCTGGATAGTATCACTACTCTGGATAGTATCACTACTCTGGATAGTATCACTACTCTGGCTAGAATCACTACTCTGGATAGTATCACTGCTCTGGATAGTATCACTACTCTGGATAGTATCACTACTCTGGATAGTATCACTACTCTGGATAGTATCACTACTAGTATCTCTGCTCTGGATAGTATCACTACTCTGGATAGTATCACTGCTCTGGATAGTATCACTACTCTGGATAGTATCACCGATAGTATCACTACTCTGGATAGTATCACCGATAGTATCACTACTCTGGATAGTATCACCGATAGTATCACTACTCTGGATAGTATCACCGATAGTATCACTACTCTGGATAGTATCACCGATAGTATCACTACTCTGGATAGTATCACTGCTCTGGATAGTATCACTGATCTGATAGTATCACTGCTCTGGATAGTATCACTGATAGTATCACTGCTCTGGATAGTATCACTGCTCTGGATAGTATCACTACTCTGGATAGTATCACTACTAGTATCTCTGCTCTGGATAGTATCACTACTCTGGATAGTATCACTACTCTGGATAGTACCACTACTCTGGATAGTACCACTACTCTGGATAGTATCACTACTCTGGATAGTATCACTACTCTGATAGTATCACTGCTCTGGATAGTATCACTACTCTGGATAGTATCACTGCTCTGGATAGTATCACTGCTCTGGATAGTATCACTACTCTGGATAGTATCACTGCTCTGGATAGTATCACTGCTCTGGATAGTATCACTACTTGGATAGTATCACTGCTCTGGATAGTATCACTGCTCTGGATAGTATCACTACTCTGGATAGTATCACTACTCTGGATAGTATCACTGATAGTATCACTACTCTGGATAGTATCACTGCTCTGGATAGTATCACTGCTCTGGATAGTATCACTGCTCTGGATAGTATCACTGCTCTGGATAGTATCACTACTCTGGATAGTATCACTGCTCTGGATAGTATCTCTACTCTGGATAGTATCACTACTCTGGATAGTATCACTACTCTGGATAGTATCACTACTCTGGATAGTATCACTACTCTGGATAGTATCACTACTCTGGATAGTATCACTGTTCTGGATAGTATCACTACTCTGGATAGTATCACTACTCTGGATAGTATCACTGCTCTGGATAGTATCACTGCTCTGGATAGTATCACTACTCTGGATAGTATCACTGCTCTGGATAGTATCACTGCTCTGGATAGTATCACTGCTGTTTAAGGCCTCATGGTCTTCGTCAGAACATCTTTTTTTGTCATTTTATTCAACTGTTACAATGCACCAGCAAAAAAGACAGCTCAGATGTGCGAGTGCCTTTTTAAGTTTGGAAGGGTGATTAAACATATTTATTTGTACCTTTTTCCCTTTTTCCCATTTTGTACCACAGTATAATGGATGTATATTTTAGTACAGTTGGGGGCGGTAATGCAACATGTTGGATGCCAAATGCCGTTTAACTCCACCGAAGAAGAAGAAGATTTTGTGAGCATCCATAAAGTCAGTTGTGGGTTTACTGCTGTGGGTTTAATACTGTGGGTTTACTGCTGTGGGTTTACTGTTGTGGGTTTACTGCTGGGAGTTTACTGTTGTGGGTTTACTGTTGTGGGTTTACTGTTGGGGGTTTACTGTTGTGGGTTTACTGTTGTGGGTTTACTGTTGGGGGTTTACTGCTGTGGGTTTACTGTTGGGGGTTTACTGCTGTGGGTTTACTGTTGGGAGTTTACTGTTGGGGGTTTACTGTTGTGGGTTTACTGTTGTGGGTTTACTGTTGGGAGTTTACTGTTGGGGGTTTAATGCTGTGGGTTTACTGTTGGGGGTTTAATGCTGTGGGTTTACTGTTGTGGGTTTACTGCTGTGGGTTTACTGTTGTGGGTTTACTGCTGGGAGTTTACTGTTGTGGGTTTACTGCTGTGGGTTTACTGTTGTGGGTTTACTGCTGGGAGTTTACTGTTGTGGGTTTAATGCTGGGGGTTTAATGCTGGGGGTTTAATGCTGGGGGTTTACTGCTGTGGGTTTACTGTTGTGGGTTTACTGCTGTGGGTTTACTGTTGTGGGTTTACTGCTGGGAGTTTACTGTTGTGGGTTTAATGCTGGGGGTTTAATGCTGGGGGTTTAATGCTGTGGGTTTACTGTTGGGGGTTTAATGCTGTGGGTTTACTGTTGTGGGTTTACTGCTGTGGGTTTACTGTTGTGGGTTTACTGCTGGGAGTTTACTGTTGTGGGTTTACTGCTGTGGGTTTACTGTTGTGGGTTTACTGCTGGGAGTTTACTGTTGTGGGTTTAATGCTGGGGGTTTAATGCTGGGGGTTTAATGCTGTGGGTTTAATGCTGTGGGTTTAATGCTGTGGGTTTAATGCTGTGAGCAATGCTCAGTCACCTACAGTTACTTTCTGCCATTTGTAACTGCATAGAGTACCGTTTAATATGCAGCTACTGTTTGACTATAAGACATCTGCATGTTTGTTTATATTGTCTGTGCCAGCATTGCCTTAATTGCATAAGTATTTCTGCATAATACGTTAGTTTAGACATGGTTATTGTATTGCCTGTAGTTCATGCTACCACTGCAAATTCATAGCTGGGGCTAGTGCTACTCAATGGCGAGTTTCTATGACCCTGTGGCACCAGGGCAGATCAGATACCCACCAGTCAGAGTACTTATCCCTATTACAACTACAGTATATTAATACTGTCATGTGTACACTACATGACAAGAAGTATGTGAACACCTGCTCGTTGAACATGTCATTCCAAAATCATGGGCATTAATATGGAGTTGGTCCCCCATTTGCTGCTATAACAGCCTCCACTCTTCTGGGAAGGCTTTCCACTAGATGTTGGAACATTGCTGCTATAACAGCCTCCACTCTTCTGGGAAGTCTTTCCGCTAGATGTTGGAACACTGCTGCTATAACAGCCTCTACTCTTCTGGGAAGGCTTTCCACTAGATGTTGGAACATTGCTGCTATAACAGCCTCCACTCTTCTGGGAAGGCTTTCCGCTAGATGTTGGAACACTGCTGCTATAACAGCCTCTACTCTTCTGGGAAGGATGTCCACTAGATATTGGAACATTGCCGCTATAACAGCCTCTACTCTTCTGGGAAGGCTTTCCACTAGATGTTGGAACATTGCTGCTATAACAGCCTCCACTCTTCTGGGAAGGCTTTCCACTAGATGTTGGAACATTGCTGCTATAACAGCCTCCACTCTTCTGGGAAGGCTTTCCACTAGATGTTGGAACATTGCTGCTATAACAGCCTCCACTCTTCTGGGAAGGCTTTCCACTAGATGTTGGAACATTGCTGCTATAACAGCCTCCACTCTTCTGGGAAGGCTTTCCGCTAGATGTTGGAACACTGCTGCTATAACAGCCTCTACTCTTCTGGGAAGGCTTTACACTAGATGTTGGAACATTGCTGCTATAACAGCCTCTACTCTTCTGGGAAGGCTTTCAACTAGATGTTGGAACATTGCCAATAACAGCCTCTACTCTTCTGGGAAGGCTTTCCACTAGATGTTGGAACATTGCCGCTATAACAGCCTCCACTCTTCTGGGAAGGCTTTCCACTAGATGTTGGAACATTGCTGCTATAACAGCGTCTACTCTTCTGGGAAGGCTTTCCACTAGATGTTGGAACATTGCTGCAATAACAGCCTCTACTCTTCTGGGAAGGCTTTCCACTAGATGTTGGAACATTGCTGCTATAACAGCCTCCACTCTTCTGGGAAGGCTTTCCACTAGATGTTGGAACATTGCTGCTAAAACAGCCTCTACTCTTCTGGGAAGGCTTTCCACTAGATGTTGGAACATTGCTGCTATAACAGCCTCTACTCTTCTGGGAAGGCTTTCCACTAGATGTTGGAACATTGCTGCTATAACAGCCTCTACTCTTCTGGGAAGGCTTTCCACTAGATGTTGGAACATTGCTGCTATAACAGCCTCCACTCTTCTGGGAAGGCTTTCCACTAGATGTTGGAACATTGCTGCTATAACCTGATGAGGACAGGGGGTGCTGTTTTCACTTTTTCTGGAAAACGTCTCCAATTTAAACGGCTTCCTACTCAATTCTTGCTCGTACAATATGCATATCATTATTATTATTGGCTGGAAAACACTCTCTAGTTTCTATAACCGTTGGAATTATGTCTCTGAGTGAAACAGAACTCATTCTACAGCACTTTCCCTGACATGGAGTGAGATTTCAGAAATCTTGGCCTCTGCTCCCAGGTCAGTTTTTGAACGCTTGAATAAACTATTGCATTTTCAATCCCTTTTATATTTCAACTAATGGGATTATACAATCACTACCAATTCAGAAAGCTCCACTTTGCTCACATTACCAACCACAGGGTATGTGAATGCTATGAGGATACAAACACTGCCTACGCCTTCCTCTAGATGGCAGTAAGTGGTGACAATTTGAATGGAGTCGATTGCGCAATCAGGGCCTGTATAAAAGACCAATGACCGGAAGTACATTTCTTCCCTGCGCTTGGCGCACGATGGACGTCGGACTGGCCTTTTTCCAAGCTGTTGTTTAGCCAGTAATATATCGCCGGTCATGTTTCTACTCGTTATAGGTGTTAAAAACATCATAAGGTAGTTAAATTTAAACCGTTTTATAGCAATTTATATCCGTTTAGTGCGATTTTATGGCATTTCTGTGTGACGCACTTCGAGGAGCTGGGCACTTTTCTAGTACATGCTGAACGTTAGTGGCCATTTCGACGGGACAAGAGGACATCTTTCGACCAAAAGACGATTAGACCGGAGAAAGGATTCATTGCCCAAGATTCTGATGGCAGTTCAGCTAATAGTAAGAACTATTTATGATGATAAATCGTTGTTCTGTCGAAAAATGTTAAACGCATATCCCGCCATTTTCTTTGGGGTAGCTTTGCTTTGGCGCACCCTGTATTGCACAGTAAGGATAATTAAAAAAATGTAATTCAGCGATTGCATTAAGAACTAAATTGTCTTTCAATCGCTGTCCACCCTGTATTTTTTAGTAAAGTTTATGATTAGTTATTCATTAGACTAGATCACTGTCCAATATGGCGCCCCACATTTTCTGACCAGCTTGGCTACTTTTCTCATTGTATAACCCCGATTTTGGTGGCTAAATATGCACATTTTCGAACAAACTCTATATGTATGTTGTAATATGATGTTACAGGAATGTCATCTGAAGAATTCTGAGAAGGTTAGTGAAAAAATTAATACATTTTGGTGGTGATAACGTTATCGCTATTTTTGCCGTGAATCAATGCTGGGGTAATGTTTGCACATATGGTATGCTAATATAACGATATATTGTGTTTTCGCTGTAAAACACTTAGACAATCTGAAATATTGTCTGGATTTACAAGATCTGTGTCTTTCAATTACTGTACGCTGTGTATTTTTAAGAAATGTTTTATAATGAGTAAATAGGTAATACACGTTGGTCTCTATAATTGCTCTGGCTGCTTCGGTGCTATTTTTGACGGTAGCTCTGATGGTAGCTGCAATGGAAAACTGATTTATACCTCAAATATGCATATTTTTCGAACAAAACATAGATTTATTGTGTAACATGTTATAAGACTGTCATCTAATTAAGTTGTTTCTTGGTTAGTTTGGTTGGTTCTTGGTCAGTTAGGTTGGCTTTGTGCATGCTACTTGTGCTGTGAAAAATGTCTGTCCTTCTTTGTATTTGGTGGTGAGCTAACATAAATATATATTGTGTTTTCCCTGTAAAACATTAAAAAAATCGGACATTCACACGATGTGTATCTTTCATTAGCTGTATTGGACCTGTTAATGTGTGAAAGTTAAATATTTCAAATAAATATTTTTTGAATTTCGCGCTCTGCCTTTTCAGTGGAATGTGGGAGGAGTTCCGCTAGCGGAACCCCAGTCCCAGACAGGATAACAGCCTCCACTCTTCTGGGAAGGCTTTCCACTAGATGCTGGAACATTGGTGAGGGGACTTGCTTCCGTTCAGCCACAAGAACATTAGTGAGGTCGGGCACTGATGATGGGCGATTAGGCCTGGCTCGCAGTTGGTGTTCCTATTCATCCCAAAGGTGTTCGATGGGGTTGAAGTCAGGGCTCTATGCGGGCCAGTCAAGTTCTTTCACAACAATCTCGACAAACCAATTCTGTATGTTCCTCGCTTTGTGCACGGGGGCATTGTCATGCTGAAACAGGAAAGGGCCTTCCGCAAACTGTTACCACAAGGTTGGAAGCACAGAATCATCTAGAATGTAACTGTATGCTGTAGCATTAAGATTTCACTTCACTGGAACTAAGGGGCTTGAACCATGAAAAACAGCCCCAGACCATTATTCCTCCTCCACCAAACTTTACAGTTGGCAATATGCATTTGGGCAGGTAACGTTCTCCTGGCATCCTCCAAACCCAGATTCGTCCGTCGGACTGCCAGATGGTGAAGCCTGATTCATCACTCCAGAGAACGCATTTCCACTGCTCCAGAGAGTCCAATGGCGGTGAGCTTTACACCACTCCAGCCGACGCTCGGCATTGCAAATGGTGATCTCAGGATTGTGTGTGGCTGCTCGGTCATGGAAACCCTTTTCATGAAGCTTCCGACAAACAGTTCTTGTGCTGACGTTGCTTCCAGAGGCACTGATGCAACCAAGGACAGACGATTTTTACGCCCCTGGGTGTTCCTGTTCTCTGAGCTTATGAGGACTACCACTTCACAACCGAGCCGTTGTTGCAGCTCTAGCAGGGCAGGAATTTGAGGAATTGACTTGTTGGAAAGGTAACATTCTATGACGGTGCCACAGTGAAAGTCATTGAGCTCTTCAGTAAGGCCATTCTACTGCCACCTGTTACTATGGAGATTGCATGGCTGTGTGCTTGATTTTATACACCTGTCAGTAACGGGTGCAGCTGACATAGTCGAATCCACTTATTTTGAAGGGGTGTCCACATATTGTTGTATATATATATAGTGTATTTGTTTCTTCCTTGAGGAATCCATTACTGTGTATCACAAAGATGATAAAAAAAGATGACAAAGATGATCTTTGTGTGTGTTAATGTGTGATGCTGACCAAGAACCTATCAAACTCTGGATCTACCTCGTTCCTGACGGACAGCCTGTCAGAACCTTAACCATCAGCATTAGCGGGTGATTCACAGCCCACCTCTCAGATGAGCTCCAGCTAGCCATTTTTACATGGTCCTTCATTTTGCTGGATATAGCGACCAACAGTTTTTACCTAATGCGTCTCTTAAAGAGAACATTATCTAAACTTGTGGGAATGTTCTTTGCTGGGTTAATGGTTTGTTATTCTATTTTGTAGTAGACCACAATTTGTGCTATATGCCATATGCAGTATGCAGCTCCATACCATAATCTAGGACTCCATTAGGTTCCATTACCTGGGCTACAACATGACTAAGTGGAGCTCTGTCATTGGTTTACTGGACTAGGAGGAGTGCCATAATTGGTTAACGGGGCTGAAAACATTCTCCGTTAAGGTAAACACTATTGTAGTTTTATTTTCCCTTATGTCGTCTCCCTCCTAACCACATTTAGATACTAATTTACTTAACCTCACTGGTGTAGGGGGCAGTATTTTCACGTCCGGATGAAAAGCGTGCCCAGAGTAAACTGCCTGCTACTCAGGCCCAGAGGCTAGGATATGCATATTATTAGTAGATTTGGATCGAAAACACTCTGGCGTTTCTAAAACTGTTCGAATGATGTCTGTGAGTATAACATGACTCATATGGCAGGCGAAAACCTGAGAAAAATCCAACCAGGAAGTGGGAAATCTGAGGTTTGTAGTTTTTCAAGTCATTGCCTATCCAATATACTGTGTTTATGGGGTCATATTGCACTTCCTAAGGCTTCCACTAGATGTCAACAGTCTTTAGAACGTTGTTTCAGGCTTCTACTGTGAAGGGGGAGCGAATAAGAGCTGTTTGAACCAGTTGTTTGTTTGAAAGCCTTTAGTTAAGTCACGTGCGTTGCCGTTTCATTTCTAAAGACAAGGAATTGTCCGGTTGGAATATTATTGTACATTTATAATAAAAAAACATCCTAAAGATTGATTCTATACATCGTTTGACATGTTTATACAAACTGTAATATAACTTTTTTGACTTTTCGTCTAGACTTAGTGCTCGCTCCTTGTGCATTTGGATTACTGGACTAAACGCGCAAACAAAAAGAAGGTATTTGGACATAAATGATGGACTTTTTCGAAGAAAACAAACATTTGTTGTCTAACATGGAGACCTGGGAGTGCTATCAGATGAAGATCATCAAAGGTAAGTGATTAATTTTAACTCTATTTCTGACTTTTGTGACACCTCTCCTTGGTTGGAAAATGGCTGTATGGTTTTCTGTGGCTAGGCGCTGACCTAACATAATCGCAAAGTGTGCTTTCGCCGTAAAGCCTTTTTGAAATCTGACACAGCCGTTGCATTAAGGAAAAGTTTATCTTTAAATGTATGTTAAACACTTGTATCTTAGATCAATGTTTATTATGAGTATTTCTGTAAATTGATGTGGCTCTCTGCAAAATCACCGGATGTTTTGGAACTACTGAACGTAACGCGCCAATGTAAACTGAGATTTTTGGATATAAATATGAACTTTATCGAACAAAACATACATGTATTGTGTAACATGAAGTCCTATGAGTGTCATCTGATGAAGATCATCAAAGGTTAGTGATTCATTTAATCGATTTTTCTGACTTTTGTGAGCCCTCTCCTTGGCTGGAAAATGGCTGTATGGTTTTCTGTGACTAGGCGCTGACCTAACATAATCACATGGTGTGCTTTCGCAGTAAATCCTTTTTGAAATCGGACACTGTGGTTGGGTTTACAAGAAGTCTATATTTAAAATGGTGTATAATACTTGTATGTTTGAGGAATTTGGCGCCCTGCAATTTCACTGGCTGTTGTCGAGGTGAGACGCCACCGTCCCACTTGTACCAGAGGGGGTAACTGAGATTGATGAGATAGGAGGAAAATAGTGTGTGTGGGGGGGGGGGGGTAGAGATGTTTAACTCTCTGTAGTCACAATGAGTTGTTCCTGTGTGGTAGAGATGTTTAACTCTCTGTAGTCACAATGAGTTGTTCCTGTGTGGTAGAGATGTTCTCTGTAGTCACAATGAGTTGTTCCTGTGTGGTAGAGATGTTTAACTCTCTCTCTAGTCACAATGAGTTGTTCCTGTGTGGTAGAGATGTTTAACTCTCTCTGTAGTCACAATGAGTTGTTCCTGTGTGGTAGAGATGTTTAACTCTCTCTGTAGTCACAATGAGTTGTTCCTGTGTGGTAGAGATGTTTAACTCTCTCTCTAGTCACAATGAGTTGTTCCTGTGTGGTAGAGATGTTTAACTCTCTCTGTAGTCACAATGAGTTGTTCCTGTGTGGTAGAGATGTTTAACTCTCTCTGTAGTCACAATGAGTTGTTCCTGTGTGGTAGAGATGTTTAACTCTCTCTGTAGTCACAATGAGTTGTTCCTGTGTGGTAGAGATGTTCTCTGTAGTCACAATGAGTTGTTCCTGTGTGGTAGAGATGTTTAACTCTCTCTGTAGTCACAATGAGTTGTTCCTGTGTGGTAGAGATGTTTAACTCTCTCTAGTCACAATGAGTTGTTCCTGTGTGGTAGAGATGTTCTCTGTAGTCACAATGAGTTGTTCCTGTGTGGTAGAGATGTTCTCTGTAGTCACAATGAGTTGTTCCTGTGTGGTAGAGATGTTTAACTCTCTCTGTAGTCACAATGAGTTGTTCCTGTGTGGTAGAGATGTTTAACTCTCTCTGTAGTCACAATGAGTTGTTCCTGTGTGGTAGAGATGTTTAACTCTCTGTAGTCACAATGAGTTGTTCCTGTGTGGTAGAGATGTTTAACTCTCTCTGTAGTCACAATGAGTTGTTCCTGTGTGGTAGAGATGTTCTCTGTAGTCACAATGAGTTGTGACTGTGTGGTAAAGATGTTTAACTCTCTCTGTAGTCACAATGAGTTGTTCCTGTGTGGTAGAGATGTTTAACTCTCTCTGTAGTCACAATGAGTTGTTCCTGTGTGGTAGAGATGTTTAACTCTCTCTCTAGTCACAATGAGTTGTTCCTGTGTGGTAGAGATGTTCTCTGTAGTCACAATGAGTTGTTCCTGTGTGGTAGAGATGTTTAACTCTCTCTGTAGTCACAATGAGTTGTTCCTGTGTGGTAGAGATGTTCTCTGTAGTCACAATGAGTTGTTCCTGTGTGGTAGAGATGTTTAACTCTCTCTGTAGTCACAATGAGTTGTTCCTGTGTGGTAGAGATGTTTAACTCTCTCTAGTCACAATGAGTTGTTCCTGTGTGGTAGAGATGTTTAACTCTCTCTGTAGTCACAATGAGTTGTTCCTGTGTGGAAGAGATGTTCTCTGTAGTCACAATGAGTTGTTCCTGTGTGGTAGAGATGTTTAACTCTCTCTGTAGTCACAATGAGTTGTTCCTGTGTGGTAGAGATGTTTAACTCTCTCTAGTCACAATGAGTTGTTCCTGTGTGGTAGAGATGTTTAACTCTCTCTGTAGTCACAATGAGTTGTTCCTGTGTGGAAGAGATGTTCTCTGTAGTCACAATGAGTTGTTCCTGTGTGGTAGAGATGTTTAACTCTCTCTGTAGTCACAATGAGTTGTTCCTGTGTGGTAGAGATGTTTAACTCTCTCTAGTCACAATGAGTTGTTCCTGTGTGGTAGAGATGTTTAACTCTCTCTGTAGTCACAATGAGTTGTTCCTGTGTGGTAGAGATGTTTAACTCTCTCTGTAGTCACAATGATTTGTTCCTGTGTGGTAGAGATGTTTAACTCTCTCTGTAGTCACAATGAGCTGTTCCTGTGTGGTAGAGATGTTTAACTCTCTCTGTAGTCACAATGAGTTGTTCCTGTGTGGTAGAGATGTTTAACTCTCTCTCTAGTCACAATGAGTTGTTCCTGTGTGGTAGAGATGTTTAACTCTCTCTGTAGTCACAATGAGTTATTCCTGTGTGGTAGAGATGTTTAACTCTCTCTCTAGTCACAATGAGTTGTTCCTGTGTGGTAGAGATGTGCAACAGATGTATTCCTCTGTACATTCAAATACACGTATGGGACATTCTCTTTACACTAAAGGTCATTATCATTAAAACCTCACAATACGTTCAATTTGGCTGCTGGGAGGCAATGGCACGATGCCAACTTCGACCGGCGGTTTCATCCCTCTCTCAGGTCTCCCTTCTGTTCTCCAGGTCACTGAGGCACTATACCAGCAGGTCATCCGGCATTATGGCCTTTACGGAGGACATCGTCTCTGACCGTGGCCCCAAATTCACATCACGGTTTGGAGAGCCTTCATGAAGAAGCTGGGGGTCACGGTCAGCCTCACTTCCTGGTACCGGCCTCAGTCCAACAGGCAGGTGGAGAGGATGAACCAGGAGCTGGGGAGGTTCCTGAGGAGTCACTCACAGTACCGGCAGGGAGAGTGGGCCCGATTCCTTCCATGGGCGGAGTACGTCCAGAATTAGTTACGTCTGGCTGACTCCAGTGTGTTCTGGGTTTTCAGCCGGCTCCGTGGACCCCGGGCCAGACCGAAGCTCCTGCGGTTGATGAGTGGTTCAAGGGGCGCAGAAGAGGTGTGGAGCGAGGCTCACGTGAGAATCCAGACAATCTGGAATTTTCATCACAGTAGTATCACAGTAGTATCACAGTAGTATCACAGTAGTATCACAGTAGTATCACAGTAGTATCACAGTAGTATTTCTCATGAAAACTAGTAGAGAAGCAGTTCATCCCTTGTCAGCCCTCAACCAGGAAGGAAATGCATGCTGTTGATGTTAGTTGTGTATGCAGTTAAGGGCAAGACGTGCTGCTCTGTTTTGAGCCTGCCGCTTTGCTAGCTCTTTCTCTACTCTCTCTGGACAGTAATGAAGATGGGACAAGACCAGGGGCCTCATTTATTAAACGGCCTTGCGATACATTTTGATATAAAGTGTGTCTTACGCAGAAAACCACGTACAAGTAGTTATTATGTATTTTCAAAGTTACATACTTGGAGGTTATATACAGGGGGTACTTGTACAGAGTCAATGTGGAGGCTATATACAGGGTGTTACGGTACAGAGTCAATGTGGAGGCTATATACAGGGTGTTACGGTACAGAGTCAATGTGGAGACTATATACAGGGGGTACCGATGCAGAGTCAATGTGGAGGCTCTATACAGGGTGTTACGGTACAGAGTCTATGTGGAGGCTATATACAGGTGTTACGGTACAGAGTCAATGTGGAGGCTATATACAGGGTGTCACGGTACAGAGTCAATGTGGAGACTATATACAGGGGGTACCGGTACAGAGTCAATGTGGAGGCTATATACAGGGTGTTACGGTACAGAGTCAATGTGGAGGCTATATACAGGTGTTACGGTACAGAGTCAATGTGGAGGCTATATACAGGTGTTACGGTACAGAGTCAATGTGGAGGCTATATACAGGGTGTTACGGTACAGAGTCAATGTGAAGGCTATATACAGGGGGTACCGGTACAGAGTCAATGTGGAGGCTATATACAGGGGGTACCGTTACAGAGTCAATGTGGAGGCTATATACAGGGGGTACCGGTACAGAGTCAATGTGGAGGCTATATACAGGGTGTTACGGTACAGAGTCAATGTGGAGGCTATATACAGGTGGTACAGAGTCAATGTGGAGGCTATATACAGGGTGTACCGGTACAGAGTCAATGTGGAGACTATATACAGGGGGTACCGATGCAGAGTCAATGTGGAGGCTATATACAGGGTGCTACGGTACAGAGTCATTGTGGATTCTATATACAGGGTGTTACGGTACAAAGTCAATGTGGAGGCTATATACAGGTGTTACGGTACAGAGTCAATGTGGAGGCTCTATACAGGGTGTTACGGTACAGAGTCTATGTGGAGGCTATATACAGGGTGTTACGGTACAGAGTCAATGTGGAGACTATATACAGGGTGTTACGGTACAGAGTCAATGTGGAGGCTATATACAGGTGTTACGGTACAGAGTCAATGTGGAGGCTATATACAGGGTGTTACAGTACAGAGTCGATGTGGAGGCTATATACAGGGGGTACCGGTACAGAGTCAATGTGGAGGCTATATACAGGGGGTACCAGTACAGAGTCAATGTGGAGGCTATATACAGGGGGTACCAGTACAGAGTCAATGTGGAGGCTATATACAGGGTGTTACGGTACAGAGTCAATGTGGAGGCTATATACAGGGTGTACCGGTACAGAGTCAATATGGAGGCTATATACAGGGTGCTACGGTACAGAGTCAATGTGGAGGCTATATACAGGGTGTTACGGTACAGAGTCTATGTGGAGGCTATATACAGGGTGTTACGGTACAGAGTCAATGTGGAGGCTATATACAGGGTGTTACGGTACAGAGTCTATGTGGAGGCTATATACAGGGTGCTACGGTACAGAGTCAATGTGGAGGCTATATATAGGGTGCTACGGATACAGAGTCAATGTGGAGGCTATATACAGGGTGTTATGGTACAGAGTCAACGTGGAGACTATATACAGGGTGTTACGGTACAGAGTCAATGCGGAGACTATATACAGGGTGTTACGGTACAGAGTCAATGCGGAGACTATATACAGGGTGTTACGGTACAGAGTCAATGCGGAGGCTATATACAGGGGGTACCAGTACAGAGTCAATGTGGAGGCTATATACAGGGGGTACCAGTACAGAGTCAATGTGGAGGCTATATACAGGGGGTACCTGTACAGAGTCAATGTGGAGGCTATATACAGGGGGTACCTGTACAGAGTCAATGTGGAGGCTATATACAGGGGATACCGGTACAGAGTCAATGTGGAGGCTATATACAGGGGGTACCGGTAGAGAGTCAATGTGGAGACTATATACACTGTGTACCAGTACAGAGTCAATGTGGAGGCTATGTACAGGTGCGACCAGTACAGAGTCAATGTGGAGGCTATATACAGGGTGTTACGGTACAGAGTCAATGTGGAGGCTATATACAGGGTGTACCGGTACAGAGTCAATGTGGAGGCTATATACAGGGTGTTACGGTACAGAGTCAATGTGGAGGCTATATACAGGGTATTGTGGTACAGAGTCAATGTGGAGGCTATATACAGGGTGTTAAGGTACAGAGTCAATGTGGAGACTATATACAGGGGGTACCGGTACAGAGTCAATGTGCAGGCTATATACAGGGGGTACCGGTACAGAGTCAATGTGGAGGCTATATACAGGGTGTACCGGTACAGAGTCAATGTGGAGGCTATATACAGGGGGTACCGGTACAGAGTCAATGTGGAGGCTATATACAGGGTGTTACGGTACAGAGTCAATGTGGAGGCTATATACAGGGTGTTACGGTACAGAGTCTATGTGGAGGCTATATACAGGGTGTTACGGTACAGAGTCAATGTGGAGGCTATATACAGGGTGTTACGGTACAGAGTCAATGTGGAGGCTATATACAGGGGGTACCGGTACAGAGTCAATGTGGAGGCTATATACAGGGTGTTACGGTACAGAGTCAATGTGGAGGCTATATACAGGGTGTTACGGTACAGAGTCAATGTGGAGGCTATATACAGGGTGTTACGGTACAGAGTCAATGTGGAGGCTATATACAGGGTGTTACGGTACAGAGTCAATGTGGAGGCTATATACAGGGTGTTACGGTACAGAGTCAATGTGGAGGCTATATACAGGGGGTACCGGTACAGAGTCAATGTGGAGACTATATACAAGGTGTTACGGTACAGAGTCAATGTGGAGGCTATATACAGGGGGTACCGGTACAGAGTCAATGTGGAGGCTATATACAGGGTGTTACGGTACAGAGTCAATATGGAGGCTATATACAGGGTGCTACGGTACAGAGTCAATGTGGAGGCTATATACAGGGGGTACCGGTACAGAGTCAATGAGGATGCTATATACAGGGGGTACCGGTACAGAGTCAATGTGGAGGCTATATACAGGGTGTTACGGTACAGAGTCAATGTGGAGGCTATATACAGGGTGTTACGGTACAGAGTCAATGTGGAGGCTATATACAGGGTGTTACGGTACAGAGTCAATGTGGAGGCTATATATAGGGTGCTACGGATACAGAGTCAATGTGGAGGCTATATACAGGGTGTTATGGTACAGAGTCAATGTGGAGACTATATACAGGGTGTTACGGTACAGAGTCAATGTGGAGACTATATACAGGGTGTTACGGTACAGAGTCAATGCGGAGACTATATACAGGGTGTTACGGTACAGAGTCAATGCGGAGACTATATACAGGGTGTTACGGTACAGAGTCAATGTGGAGGCTATATACAGGGTGTTACGGTACAGAGTCAATGTGGAGGCTATATACAGGGGGTACCTGTACAGAGTCAATGTGGAGGCTATATACAGGGGGTACCTGTACAGAGTCAATGTGGAGACTATATACAAGGTGTTACGGTACAGAGTCAATGTGGAGGCTATATACAGGGTATTGTGGTACAGAGTCAATGTGGAGGCTATATACAGGGTGTTAAGGTACAGAGTCAATGTGGAGACTATATACAGGGGGTACCGGTACAGAGTCAATGTGCAGGCTATATACAGGGGGTACCGGTACAGAGTCAATGTGGAGGCTATATACAGGGGGTACCGGTACAGAGTCAATGTGGAGGCTATATACAGGGGGTACCTGTACAGAGTCAATGTGCGGGGGCACCGGTTAGTCAAGGTAATTGAGGTAATATGTACAGTTGAAGTCTGAAGTTTACATACACATAGGTTGTAGCCATTAAAACTCGTTTTTCAACCACTCCACACATTTCTTGTTAACAATCTACAGTTTTGGCAAGTCGGTTAGGACATCTACTTTGTGCATGACACAATAAATTTGTTCAACAATTGTTTACAGACAGATTATTTCACTTATAATTCACTGTATCACAAGTCAGAAGTTTACATACACTAAGTTGACTGTGCCTTTAAACAGCTTGGAAATTTCCAGAAAATGATGTCATTGCTTTAGAAGCTTCTGATAGGCTAAATGACATAATTTGAGTCAATTGGAGGTCTACCTGCGGATGTATTTCAAGGCCTACCTTCAAACTCAGTGCCTCTTTGCTTGACATCATGGGAAAATTAAAAGAAATCAGCCAAGAACTCAGAAAAAAATGTAGACCTCCACAAGTCTGGTTCATCCTTGGGAGCAATTTCCAACTGCCTGAAGGTTCCACGTTCATCTGTAAAAACAATAGTACGCAAGTATAAACACCGTGGGACCACGTAGCCGTCATACCGCTCAGGAAAGAGACGCGTTCTGTCTCCTAGAGATGAACGTACTTTGGTGCGAAAAGTGAAAATAAATCCCAGAACAACAGCAAAGGACCTTGTGAAGATGCTGGAGGAAACGGGTACAAAAGTATCTATATCAACAGTTAAACGAGTCCTATATCGACATAAGCTGAAAGGCCGCTCAGCAAGGAAGAAGCCACTGTTCAAAAACCACCATAAAAAGCCAGACTACGGTTTGCAACTGCACATGGGGACAAAGACCGTACTTTTTGGAGAAATGTCCTCTGGTCTGATGAAATAAAAATAGAACAGTTTGGCCATAATGACCATCGTTATCTTTGGAGGAAAAAGGGGGAGGTTTGCAAGCCGAAGAACACCATCCCAACCGTGAAGCACAGGGGTGGCAGCATCATGTTGTGGGGGTGCTTTGCTGCAGGAGGGACTAGTGCACTTCACAAAATAGATGGCACCATGAGGAAGTAAAATTATGTGGATATATTGAAGCAACATCTCAAGACATCAGTCAGGAAGTTAAAGCTTGGTCGCAAATGGGTCTTCCAAATGGGCAATGACCCCAAGCATACTTCCAAAGTTGTGGCAAAATGGAGGGGTCATCACAAAGCCCTGACCTCAATCCTATGGAAGATTTGTGGGCAGAACTGAAAAAGTGTGTGTGAGCAAGGAGGCATATAAACCTGACTTAGTTACACCAGCTCTGTCAGGGTTAGGGTTAGGGTTAGGTTGGGTTAATTCACCCAACTTATTGTGGGAAGCTTGTGGAAGGCTACCTGAAACATTTGACAAAAATTAAACAATTTAGAGGCAATGCTACCAAATACTAATTGAGTGTATGTAAACTTCTGACCCACTGGGAATGTGATGAAAGAAATAAAAGCTGAAATAAATTATTCTCTCTACTATTATTCTGAGATTTTAAAATAAAGTGGTGATCCTAACTGAACTAAGACAGTGAATTTTTACTAGTATTAAATGTCAGGAATTGTGAAAAACTGAGTTTAATTGTATTTGGCTAAGGTGTATGTAAACTCCGACTTCAACTGTAGGTAGCAGACAGGGAGACATTTTTCTCTGTTGAGCCCTGCTCTCGTGCATCACAGCATTCATGACTCCTGCTATGCAAATCAGTGTGCTGACTGACAGAAGTAGAAGCAGATGAACTGTGCATCTGTGGACACGACACATCGACCCTCCCTGGTGCCTCCCGCTCTGAGCCATGCCATCCTGGAGGAACAAACCACCCCCTGAGCTGCTGCCTTGCCCAAATAGCAGACTGACATAATCAGAAGACATGTGGGGGTAGCAGGCACCCCATGGTATCAGGAGAGATGTGGGGTAGCAGGCACCCCATGGCATCAGGAGAGATGTGGGGGTAGCAGGCACCCCATGGTATCAGGAGAGACGTGGGGGCAGCAGGCACCCATGGTATCAGGAGAGATGTTGGGGTAGCAGGCACCCCATGGTATCAGGAGAGACGTGGGGGTAGCAGGCACCCCATGGTATCAGTAGAGATGTGGGGGTAGCAGGCACCCCATGGTATCAGGAGAGATGTGGGGGTAGCAGGCACCCCATGGTATCAGGTGACACGTGGGGGTAGCAGGCACCCCATGGTATCAGGAGAGATGTGGGGGTAGCAGGCACCCCATGGTATCAGGAGAGACGTGGGGGTAGAAGACACCCCATGGTATCAGGAGAGATGTGGGGGTAGCAGGCACCCCATGGTATCAGGAGAGATGTGGGGCAGCAGGCACCCCATGGTATCAGTAGAGATGTGGGGGTAGAAGGCACCCCATGGTATCAGGAGAGATGTGGGGGTAGCAGGCACACCATGGTATCAGGAGAGATGTGGGGCAGCAGGCATGCCATGGTATCAGTAGAGATGTGGGGGTAGAAGGCACCCCATGGTATCAGGAGAGACGTGGGGGTAGCAGGCACCCCATGGTATCAGGAGAGATGTAGGGGTAGCAGGCACCCCATGGTATCAGGAGAGATGTAGGGGTAGCAGACACCCCATGGTATCATTAGAGATGTGGGGTGTAGCAGGCACCCCATGGTATCAGGAGAGACGTGGGGGTAGCAGGCACCCCATGGTATCAGGAGAGACGTGGGGGCAGCAGGCACCCCATGGTATCAGGAGAGATGTGGGGGTAGCAGGCACCCCATGGTATCAGGAGAGACGTGGGGGTAGCAGACACCCCATGGTATCGGGAGAGATGTGGGGCAACAGGCACCCCATGGTATCAGGAGAGATGTGGGGGTAGCAGGCACCCCATGGTAGCAGGCACCCCATGGTATCAGGAGAGATGTGGGGCAGCAGGCACCAGATGGTATCAGTAGAGACGTGGGGTAGCAGGCACCCCATGGTATCAGGAGAGACGTGGGGTAGCAGGCACCCCATGGTATCAGGAGAGACGTGGGGCAGCAGGCACCCCATGGTATCAGGAGAGATGTGGGGGTAGCAGGCACCCCATGGTATCAGTAGAGATGTGGGGGTAGCAGGCACCCCATGGTATCAGGAGAGACGTGGGGGTAGCAGGCACCCCATGGTATCAGGAGCGATGTGGGGGTAGCAGGCACCCCATGGTATCAGGAGAGATGTGGGGGTAGCAGCCATCCCATGGTATCAGGAGCAATGTGGGGGTAGCAGGCACCCCATGGTATCAGGAGAGATGTGGGGGTAGCAGGCACCCCATGATATCAGGAGAGATGTGGGGGTAGCAGGCAACCCATGGTATCAGTAGAGATGTGGGGGTAGCAGGCACCCCATGGTATCAGGAGAGATGTGGGGGTAGCAGGCACCCCATGGTATCAGGTGACACGTGGGGGTAGCAGGCACCCCATGGTATCAGCAGAGATGTGGGTGTAGCAGGCACCCCATGGTATCAGCAGAGATGTGGGGGTAGCAGGCACCCCATGGTATCAGGAGAGACGTGGGGGTAGCAGACACCCCATGGTATCAGGAGAGATGTGGGGCAGCAGGCACCCCATGTTATCAGTAGAGATGTGGGGGTAGAAGGCACCCCATGGTATCAGGAGAGACATGGGGGTAGCAGGCACCCCATGGTATCAGGAGAGATGTAGGGGTAGCAGGAACCCCATGGTATCAGGAGAGATGTAGGGGTAGCAGACACCCCATGGTATCATTAGAGATGTGGGGGTAGCAGGCACCCCATGGTATCAGGAGAGACGTGGGGGTAGCAGGCACCCCATGGTATCATTAGAGATGTCGGGGTAGCAGACACCCTATGGTATCATTAGAGATGTGGGGTAGCAGGCACCCCATGGTATCAGGAGAGATGTGGGGGTAGCAGGCACCCCATGGTATCAGGAGAGATGTGGGGGTAGCAGGCACCCCATGGTATCAGGAGAGATGTGGGGGTAGCAGGCACCCCATGGTATCAGGAGAGACGTGAGGGTAGCAGGCACCCCATGGTATCAGGAGAGATGTGGGGGTAGCAGGCACCCCATGGTATCAGGAGAGATGTGAGGGTAGCAGGCACCCCATGGTATCAGGAGAGATGTGGGGGTAGCTGGCACCCCATGGTATCAGGAGAGATGTGGGGGTAGCAGGCACCCCATGGTATCAGGAGAGATGTGGGGGTAGCAGGAACCCAATGGTATCAGGAGAGATGTGGGGGTAGCAGGCACCCCATGGTTTCAGGAGAGATGTGGGCTAGCAGGCACCCCATGGAATCAGGAGAGATGTGGGGGTAGCAGGCACCCCATGGTATCAGGTAAGACGTGGGGGTAGCAGGCACCCCATGGTATCAGGAGAGACGTGAGGGTAGCAGGCACCCCATGGTATCAGGAGAGATGTGGGGTAGCAGGCACCCCATGGTATCAGGAGATATGTGGGGGTAGCAGGCACCCCATGGTATCAGGAGAGATGTGGGGGTAGCAGGCACCCCATGGTATCAGGAGAGATGTGGGGGTAGCAGGCACCCCATTGTATCAGGAGAGATGTGGGGCTAGCAGGAACCCCATGGTATCAGGAGAGATGTGGGGGCAGCAGGCACCCCATGGTATGAGGAGAGACGTGGGGGTAGCAGGCACCCCATGGTATCAGGAGAGACGTGGGGGTAGCAGGCACCCCATGGTATCAGGAGAGACGTGGGGTAGCAGGCACCCCATGGTATCAGGAGAGATGTGGGGCAGCAGGCATGCCATGGTATCAGTAGAGATGTGGGGGTAGAAGGCACCCCATGGTATCAGGAGAGACGTGGGGGTAGCAGGCACCCCATGGTATCAGGAGAGATGTAGGGGTAGCAGGCACCCCATGGTATCAGGAGAGATGTAGGGGTAGCAGACACCCCATGGTATCATTAGAGATGTGGGGTGTAGCAGGCACCCCATGGTATCAGGAGAGACGTGGGGGTAGCAGGCACCCCATGGTATCAGGAGAGACGTGGGGGCAGCAGGCACCCCATGGTATCAGGAGAGATGTGGGGGTAGCAGGCACCCCATGGTATCAGGAGAGACGTGGGGGTAGCAGACACCCCATGGTATCGGGAGAGATGTGGGGCAACAGGCACCCCATGGTATCAGGAGAGATGTGGGGGTAGCAGGCACCCCATGGTAGCAGGCACCCCATGGTATCAGGAGAGATGTGGGGCAGCAGGCACCAGATGGTATCAGTAGAGACGTGGGGTAGCAGGCACCCCATGGTATCAGGAGAGACGTGGGGTAGCAGGCACCCCATGGTATCAGGAGAGACGTGGGGCAGCAGGCACCCCATGGTATCAGGAGAGATGTGGGGGTAGCAGGCACCCCATGGTATCAGTAGAGATGTGGGGGTAGCAGGCACCCCATGGTATCAGGAGAGACGTGGGGGTAGCAGGCACCCCATGGTATCAGGAGCGATGTGGGGGTAGCAGGCACCCCATGGTATCAGGAGAGATGTGGGGGTAGCAGCCATCCCATGGTATCAGGAGCAATGTGGGGGTAGCAGGCACCCCATGGTATCAGGAGAGATGTGGGGGTAGCAGGCACCCCATGATATCAGGAGAGATGTGGGGGTAGCAGGCAACCCATGGTATCAGTAGAGATGTGGGGGTAGCAGGCACCCCATGGTATCAGGAGAGATGTGGGGGTAGCAGGCACCCCATGGTATCAGGTGACACGTGGGGGTAGCAGGCACCCCATGGTATCAGCAGAGATGTGGGTGTAGCAGGCACCCCATGGTATCAGCAGAGATGTGGGGGTAGCAGGCACCCCATGGTATCAGGAGAGACGTGGGGGTAGCAGACACCCCATGGTATCAGGAGAGATGTGGGGCAGCAGGCACCCCATGTTATCAGTAGAGATGTGGGGGTAGAAGGCACCCCATGGTATCAGGAGAGACATGGGGGTAGCAGGCACCCCATGGTATCAGGAGAGATGTAGGGGTAGCAGGAACCCCATGGTATCAGGAGAGATGTAGGGGTAGCAGACACCCCATGGTATCATTAGAGATGTGGGGGTAGCAGGCACCCCATGGTATCAGGAGAGACGTGGGGGTAGCAGGCACCCCATGGTATCATTAGAGATGTCGGGGTAGCAGACACCCTATGGTATCATTAGAGATGTGGGGTAGCAGGCACCCCATGGTATCAGGAGAGATGTGGGGGTAGCAGGCACCCCATGGTATCAGGAGAGATGTGGGGGTAGCAGGCACCCCATGGTATCAGGAGAGATGTGGGGGTAGCAGGCACCCCATGGTATCAGGAGAGACGTGAGGGTAGCAGGCACCCCATGGTATCAGGAGAGATGTGGGGGTAGCAGGCACCCCATGGTATCAGGAGAGATGTGAGGGTAGCAGGCACCCCATGGTATCAGGAGAGATGTGGGGGTAGCAGGCACCCCATGGTATCAGGAGAGATGTGGGGGTAGCAGGCACCCCATGGTATCAGGAGAGATGTGGGGGTAGCAGGAACCCAATGGTATCAGGAGAGATGTGGGGGTAGCAGGCACCCCATGGTTTCAGGAGAGATGTGGGCTAGCAGGCACCCCATGGAATCAGGAGAGATGTGGGGCTAGCAGGCACCCCATGGTATCAGGTAAGACGTGGGGGTAGCAGGCACCCCATGGTATCAGGAGAGACGTGAGGGTAGCAGGCACCCCATGGTATCAGGAGAGATGTGGGGTAGCAGGCACCCCATGGTATCAGGAGATATGTGGGGGTAGCAGGCACCCCATGGTATCAGGAGAGATGTGGGGGTAGCAGGCACCCCATGGTATCAGGAGAGATGTGGGGGTAGCAGGCACCCCATTGTATCAGGAGAGATGTGGGGCTAGCAGGAACCCCATGGTATCAGGAGAGATGTGGGGGCAGCAGGCACCCCATGGTATGAGGAGAGACGTGGGGGTAGCAGGCACCCCATGGTATCAGGAGAGACGTGGGGGTAGCAGGCACCCCATGGTATCAGGAGAGACGTGGGGTAGCAGGCACCCCATGGTATCAGGAGAGACGTGGGGCAGCAGGCACCCCATGGTATCAGGAGAGATGTGGGGGTAGCAGGCACCCCATGGTATCAGGAGAGACGTGGGGCAGCAGGCACCCCATGATATCAGGAGAGATGTGGGGGTAGCAGGCACCCCATGGTATCAGTAGAGATGTGGGGGTAGCAGGCACCCCATGGTATCAGGAGAGATGTGGGGGTAGCAGGCACCCCATGGTATCAGGAGAGATGTGGGGTTAGCAGGCACCCCATGGTATCAGGAGAGATGTGGGGGTAGCAGGCACCCCATGGTATCAGGTGACACGTGGGGGTAGCAGGCACCCCATGGTATCAGCAGAGATGTGGGGGTAGCAGGCACCCCATGGTATCAGGAGAGATGTAGGGGTAGCAGGCACCCCATGGTATCAGGAGAGACGTGGGCGTAGCAGACACCCCATGGTTCCAGGAGAGATGTGGGAGCAGCAGGCACCCCATGGTATCAGGAGAGATGTGGGGCTAGCAGGCACCCCATGGTATCAGGAGAGATGTGGGGGTAGCAGGCACCCCATGGTATCAGGAGAGATGTGGGGGTAGCAGGCACCCCATGGTATCAGGAGAGACGTGGGGCAGCAGGCACCCCATGGTATCAGGAGAGATGTGGGGGTAGCAGGCACCCCATGGTATCAGGAGAGACGTCGGGCAGCAGGCACCCCATGATATAAGGAGAGATGTGGGGGTAGAAGGCACCCCATGGTATCAGGAGAGATGTGGGGGTAGCAGGCACCCCATGGTATCAGGAGAGACGTGGGGGTAGCAGGCACCCCATGGTATCAGGAGAGACGTGGGGGTAGCAGACACCCCATGGTATCAGGAGAGACGTGGGGGTAGCAGACACCCCATGGTATCAGGAGAGATGTGGGGGCAGCAGGCACCCCATGGTATCAGGAGAGATGCGGGGGTAGCAGGCACCCCATGGTATCAGGAGAGATGTGGGGGTAGCAGGCACCCCATGGTATCAGGAGAGACGTGGGGGCAGCAGGCACCCCATGGTATCAGGAGAGACGTGGGGGCAGCAGGCACCCCATGGTATCAGGAGAGATGTGGGGGTAGCAGGCACCCCATGGTATCAGGAGAGACGTGGGGGTAGCAGGCACCCCATGGTATCAGGAGCGATGTGGGGGTAGCAGGCACCCCATGGTATCAGGAGAGATGTGGGGGTAGCAGCCATCCCATTGTATCAGGAGCAATGTGGGGGTAGCAGGCACCCCATGGTATCAGGAGAGATGTGGGGGTAGCAGGCACCCCATGATATCAGGAGAGATGTGGGGGTAGCAGGCACCCCATGGTATCAGTAGAGATGTGGGGGTAGCAGGCACCCCATGGTATCAGGAGAGATGTGGGGGTAGCAGGCACCCCATGGTATCAGGTGACACGTGGGGGTAGCAGGCACCCCATGGTATCAGCAGAGATGTGGGGGTAGCAGGCACCCCATGGTATCAGCAGAGATGTGGGGGTAGCAGGCACCCCATGGTATCAGGAGAGACGTGGGGGTAGCAGACACCCCATGGTATCAGGAGAGATGTGGGGCAGCAGGCACCCCATGTTATCAGTAGAGATGTGGGGGTAGAAGGCACCCCATGGTATCAGAAGAGACATGGGGGTAGCAGGCACCCCATGGTATCAGGAGAGATGTAGGGGTAGCAGGAACCCCATGGTATCAGGAGAGATGTAGGGGTAGCAGACACCCCATGGTATCATTAGAGATGTGGGGGTAGCAGGCACCCCATGGTATCAGGAGAGACGTGGGGGTAGCAGGCACCCCATGGTATCATTAGAGATGTCGGGGTAGCAGACACCCTATGGTATCATTAGAGATGTGGGGTAGCAGGCACCCCATGGTATCAGGAGAGATGTGGGGGTAGCAGGCACCCCATGGTATCAGGAGAGATGTGGGGGTAGCAGGCACCCCATGGTATCAGGAGAGATGTGGGGGTAGCAGGCACCCCATGGTATCAGGAGAGACGTGAGGGTAGCAGGCACCCCATGGTATCAGGAGAGATGTGGGGGTAGCAGGCACCCCATGGTATCAGGAGAGATGTGAGGGTAGCAGGCACCCCATGGTATCAGGAGAGATGTGGGGGTAGCAGGCACCCCATGGTATCAGGAGAGATGTGGGGGTAGCAGGCACCCCATGGTATCAGGAGAGATGTGGGGGTAGCAGGAATCCAATGGTATCAGGAGAGATGTGGGGGTAGCAGGCACCCCATGGTTTCAGGAGAGATGTGGGCTAGCAGGCACCCCATGGAATCAGGAGAGATGTGGGGGTAGCAGGCACCCCATGGTATCAGGTAAGACGTGGGGGTAGCAGGCACCCCATGGTATCAGGAGAGACGTGAGGGTAGCAGGCACCCCATGGTATCAGGAGAGATGTGGGGTAGCAGGCACCCCATGGTATCAGGAGATATGTGGGGGTAGCAGGCACCCCATGGTATCAGGAGAGATGTGGGGGTAGCAGGCACCCCATGGTATCAGGAGAGATGTGGGGGTAGCAGGCACCCCATTGTATCAGGAGAGATGTGGGGCTAGCAGGAACCCCATGGTATCAGGAGAGATGTGGGGGCAGCAGGCACCCCATGGTATGAGGAGAGACGTGGGGGTAGCAGGCACCCCATGGTATCAGGAGAGACGTGGGGGTAGCAGGCACCCCATGGTATCAGGAGAGACGTGGGGTAGCAGGCACCCCATGGTATCAGGAGAGACGTGGGGCAGCAGGCACCCCATGGTATCAGGAGAGATGTGGGGGTAGCAGGCACCCCATGGTATCAGGAGAGACGTGGGGCAGCAGGCACCCCATGATATCAGGAGAGATGTGGGGGTAGCAGGCACCCCATGGTATCAGTAGAGATGTGGGGGTAGCAGGCACCCCATGGTATCAGGAGAGATGTGGGGGTAGCAGGCACCCCATGGTATCAGGAGAGATGTGGGGTTAGCAGGCACCCCATGGTATCAGGAGAGATGTGGGGGTAGCAGGCACCCCATGGTATCAGGTGACACGTGGGGGTAGCAGGCACCCCATGGTATCAGCAGAGATGTGGGGGTAGCAGGCACCCCATGGTATCAGGAGAGATGTAGGGGTAGCAGGCACCCCATGGTATCAGGAGAGACGTGGGCGTAGCAGACACCCCATGGTTCCAGGAGAGATGTGGGAGCAGCAGGCACCCCATGGTATCAGGAGAGATGTGGGGCTAGCAGGCACCCCATGGTATCAGGAGAGATGTGGGGGTAGCAGGCACCCCATGGTATCAGGAGAGATGTGGGGGTAGCAGGCACCCCATGGTATCAGGAGAGACGTGGGGCAGCAGGCACCCCATGGTATCAGGAGAGATGTGGGGGTAGCAGGCACCCCATGGTATCAGGAGAGACGTCGGGCAGCAGGCACCCCATGATATAAGGAGAGATGTGGGGGTAGAAGGCACCCCATGGTATCAGGAGAGATGTGGGGGTAGCAGGCACCCCATGGTATCAGGAGAGACGTGGGGGTAGCAGGCACCCCATGGTATCAGGAGAGACGTGGGGGTAGCAGACACCCCATGGTATCAGGAGAGACGTGGGGGTAGCAGACACCCCATGGTATCAGGAGAGATGTGGGGGCAGCAGGCACCCCATGGTATCAGGAGAGATGCGGGGGTAGCAGGCACCCCATGGTATCAGGAGAGATGTGGGGGTAGCAGGCACCCCATGGTATCAGGAGAGACGTGGGGGCAGCAGGCACCCCATGGTATCAGGAGAGACGTGGGGGCAGCAGGCACCCCATGGTATCAGGAGAGATGTGGGGGTAGCAGGCACCCCATGGTATCAGGAGAGACGTGGGGGTAGCAGGCACCCCATGGTATCAGGAGCGATGTGGGGGTAGCAGGCACCCCATGGTATCAGGAGAGATGTGGGGGTAGCAGCCATCCCATTGTATCAGGAGCAATGTGGGGGTAGCAGGCACCCCATGGTATCAGGAGAGATGTGGGGGTAGCAGGCACCCCATGATATCAGGAGAGATGTGGGGGTAGCAGGCACCCCATGGTATCAGTAGAGATGTGGGGGTAGCAGGCACCCCATGGTATCAGGAGAGATGTGGGGGTAGCAGGCACCCCATGGTATCAGGTGACACGTGGGGGTAGCAGGCACCCCATGGTATCAGCAGAGATGTGGGGGTAGCAGGCACCCCATGGTATCAGCAGAGATGTGGGGGTAGCAGGCACCCCATGGTATCAGGAGAGACGTGGGGGTAGCAGACACCCCATGGTATCAGGAGAGATGTGGGGCAGCAGGCACCCCATGTTATCAGTAGAGATGTGGGGGTAGAAGGCACCCCATGGTATCAGAAGAGACATGGGGGTAGCAGGCACCCCATAGTATCAGGAGAGATGTAGGGGTAGCAGGAACCCCATGGTATCAGGAGAGATGTAGGGGTAGCAGACACCCCATGGTATCATTAGAGATGTGGGGGTAGCAGGCACCCCATGGTATCAGGAGAGACGTGGGGGTAGCAGGCACCCCATGGTATCATTAGAGATGTCGGGGTAGCAGACACCCTATGGTATCATTAGAGATGTGGGGTAGCAGGCACCCCATGGTATCAGGAGAGATGTGGGGGTAGCAGGCACCCCATGGTATCAGGAGAGATGTGGGGGTAGCAGGCACCCCATGGTATCAGGAGAGATGTGGGGGTAGCAGGCACCCCATGGTATCAGGAGAGACGTGGGGATAGCAGACACCCCATGGTATCAGGAGAGATGTGGGGCAGCAGGCACCCCATGGTATCAGGAGAGATGTGGGGGTAGCAGGCACCCCATGGTATCAGGAGAGACGTGGGGGTAGCAGGCACCCCATGATATCAGGAGAGACGAGAGGGTAGCAGGCACCCCATGGTATCAGGAGAGATGTGGGGGTAGCAGGCACCCCATGGTATCAGGAGAGATGTGGGGGTAGCAGGCACCCCATGGTATCAGGAGAGATGTGGGGGTAGCAGGCACCCCATGGTATCGGGAGAGATGTGGGGGTAGCAGGCACCCCATGGTATCAGCAGAGATGTGGGGGTAGCAGGCACCCCATGGTATCAGGAGAGACGTGGGGGTAGCAGACACCCCATGGTATCAGGAGAGATGTGGGGCAGCAGGCACCCCATGTTATCAGTAGAGATGTGGGGGTAGAAGGCACCCCATGGTATCAGGAGAGACATGGGGGTAGCAGGCACCCCATGGTATCAGGAGAGACGTAGGGGTAGCAGGAACCCCATGGTATCAGGAGAGATTTAGGGGTAGCAGACACCCCATGGTATCATTAGAGATGTGGGGGTAGCAGGCACCCCATGGTATCAGGAGAGACGTGGGGGTAGCAGGCACCCCATGGTATCATTAGAGATGTCGGGGTAGCAGACACCATATGGTATCATTAGAGATGTGGGGTAGCAGGCACCCCATGGTATCAGGAGAGATGTGGGGGTAGCAGGCACCCCATGGTATCAGGAGAGATGTGGGGGTAGCAGGCACCCCATGGTATCAGGAGAGATGTGGGGGTAGCAGGCACCCCATGGTATCAGGAGAGACGTGGGGCAGCAGGCACCCCATGGTATCAGGAGAGATGTGGGGGTAGCAGGCACCCCATGGTATCAGGAGAGACGTCGGGCAGCAGGCACCCCATGATATCAGGAGAGACGTGGGGGTAGCAGGCACCCCATGATATCAGGAGAGACGTGAGGGTAGCAGGCACCCCATGGTATCAGGAGAGATGTGGGGGTAGCAGGCACCCCATGGTATCAGGAGAGATGTGGGGGTAGCAGGCACCCCATGGTATCAGGAGAGATGTGGGGGTAGCAGGCAACCCATGGTATCAGGAGAGATGTGGGGGTAGCAGGCACCCCATGGTATCAGGAGAGATGTGGGGGTAGCAGGCACCCCATGGTATCAGGAGAGATGTGGGGCAGCAGGCACCCCATGGTATCAGTAGAGATGTGGGGTTAGAAGGCACCCCATGGTATCAGGAGAGATGTGGGGGTAGCAGGCACCCCATGGTATCAGGAGAGATGTGGGGGTAGCAGGCACCCCATGGTATCAGGAGAGACGTGGGGTTAGCAGGCACCCCACGGTATCAGGAGAGATGTGGGGGCAGCAGGCACCCCATGGTATCAGGAGAGATGTGGGGCAGCAGGCACCCCATGGTATCAGGAGAGATGTGGGGGTAGCAGGCACCCCATGGTATCAGGAGAGATGTGGGGATAGCAGGCACCCCACAGTATCAGGAGAGATGTGGGGGCAGCAGGCACCCCATGGTATCAGGAGAGATGTGGGGCAGCAGGCACCCGATGGTATCAGGAGAGACGTGGGGTAGCAGGTACCCCATGGTATCAGGAGAGACGTGGGGTAGCAGGCACCCCATGGTATCAGGAGAGACGTGGGGCAGCAGGCACCCCATGGTATCAGGAGAGACGTGAGGGTAGCAGGCACCCCATGGTATCAGGAGAGATGTGGGGGTAGCAGGCACCCCATGGTATCAGTAGAGATGTGGGGGTAGCAGGCACCCCATGGTATCAGGTGACACGTGGGGTTAGCAGGCACCCCATGGTATCAGGAGAGATGTGGGGGTAGCAGGCACCCCATGGTATCAGGTGACACGTGGGGGTAGCAGGCACCCCATGGTATCAGGAGAGATGTGGGGGTAGCAGGCACCCCATGGTATCAGGAGAGACGTGGGGGTAGCAGACACCCCATGGTATCAGGAGAGATGTGGGGGTAGCAGGCACCCCATGGTATCAGGAGAGATGTGGGGCAGCAGGCACCCCATGGTATCAGTAGAGATGTGGGGGTAGAAGGCACCCCATGGTATCAGGAGAGATGTGTTGGTAGCAGGCACCCCATGGTATCAGGAGAGATGTGGGGCAGCAGGCACCCCATGGTATCTGTAGAGATGTGGGGGTAGAAGGCACCCCATGGTATCAGGAGAGACGTGGGGGTAGCAGGCACCCCATGGTATCAGGAGAGATGTAGGGGTAGCAGGCACCCCATGGTATCAGGAGAGATGTAGGGGTAGCAGACACCCCATGGTATCATTAGAGATGTGGGGGTAGCAGGCACCCCATGGTATCAGGAGAGACGTGGGGGTAGCAGGCACCCCATGGTATCATTAGAGATGTGGGGGTAACAGACACCCCATGGTATCATTAGAGATGTGGGGGTAGCAGGCACCCCATGGTATCAGGAGAGACGTGGGGGCAGCAGGCACCCCATGGTATCAGGAGAGATGTAGGGGTAGCAGGCACCCCATGGTATCAGGAGAGATGTGGGGGTAGCAGGCACCCCCATGGTATCAGGAGAGACGTGGGGGTAGCAGACACCCCATGGTATCGGGAGAGATGTGGGGCAACAGGCACCCCATGGTATCAGGAGAGATGTGGGGGTAGCAGGCACCCCATGGTATCAGGAGAGATGTGGGGGTAGCAGGCACCCCATGGTATCAGGAGAGATGTGGGGGTAGCAGGCACCTCATGGTATCAGGAGAGATGTGGGGGTAGCAGGCACCCCATGGTATCAGGAGAGACGTGGGGCAGCAGGCACCCCATGATATCAGGAGAGATGTGGGGGTAGCAGGCACCCCATGGTATCAGTAGAGATGTGGGGGTAGCAGGCACCCCATGGTATCAGGAGAGATGTGGGGGTAGCAGGCACCCCATTGTATCAGGAGAGATGTGGGGTTAGCAGGCACCCCATGGTATCAGGAGAGATGTGGGGGTAGCAGGCACCCCATGGTATCAGGTGACATGTGGGGGTAGCAGGCACCCCATGGTATCAGCAGAGATGTGGGGGTAGCAGGCACCCCATGGTATCAGGAGAGATGTAGGGGTAGCAGGCACCCCATGGTATCAGGAGAGACGTGGGGGTAGCAGACACCCCATGGTTCCAAGAGAGATGTGGGGGTAGCAGGCACCCCATGGTATCAGGAGAGACGTGGGGGTAGCAGGCTCCCCATGGTATCAGGAGAGACGTGGGGGTAGCAGGCACCCCATGGTATCAGGAGAGACGTGGGGGTAGCAGGCACCCCATGGTATCAGGAGAGATGTGGGTGTAGCAGGCACCCCATGGTATCAGGAGAGATGTGGGGGTAGCAGGCACCCCATGGTATCAGGAGAGATGTGGGGCAGCAGGCACCCCATGGTATCAGTAGAGATGTGGGGGTAGAAGGCACCCCATGGTATCAGGAGAGATGTGGGGGTAGCAGGCACCCCATGGTATCAGGAGAGATGTGGGGGTAGCAGGCACCCCATGGTATCAGGAGAGACGTGGGGCAGCAGGCACCCCATGATATCAGGAGAGATGTGGGGGTAGCAGGCACCCCATGGTATCAGTAGAGATGTGGGGGTAGCAGGCACCCCATGGTATCAGGAGAGATGTGGGGCAGCAGGCACCCGATGGTATCAGGAGAGACGTGGGGGTAGCAGGCACCCCATGGTATCAGGAGAGATGTGGGGGTAGCAGGCACCCCATGGTATCAGGAGAGACGTGGGGGTAGCAGGCTACCCATGGTATCAGGAGAGACGTGGGGGTAGCAGGCACCCCATGGTATCAGGAGAGACGTGGGGGTAGCAGGCACCCCATGGTATCAGGAGAGATGTGGGGGTAGCAGGCACCCCATGGTATCAGGAGAGACGTGGGGGTAGCAGGCACCCCATGGTATCAGTAGAGATGTGGGGGTAGCAGGCACCCCATGGTATCAGGTGACACGTGGGGGTAGCAGGCCCCCCATGGTATTAGTAGAGATGTGGGGGTAGCAGGCACCCCACGGTATCAGGAGATATGTGGGGGCAGCAGGCACCCCATGGTATCAGGAGAGATGTGGGGCAGCAGGCACCCCATGGTATCAGGAGAGATGTGGGGGTAGCAGGCACCCCATGGTATCAGGAGAGATGTAGGGGTAGCAGGCACCCCACGGTATCAGGAGAGATGTGGGGGCAGCAGGCACCCCATGGTATCAGGAGAGATGTGGGGCAGCAGGCACCAGATGGTATCAGTAGAGACGTGGGGTAGCAGGCACCCCATGGTATCAGGAGAGACGTGGGGTAGCAGGCACCCCATGGTATCAGGAGAGACGTGGGGCAGCAGGCACCCCATGGTATCAGGAGAGATGTGGGGGTAGCAGGCACCCCATGGTATCAGTAGAGATGTGGGGGTAGCAGGCACCCCATGGTATCAGGAGAGATGTGGGGGTAGCAGGCACCCCATGGTATCAGGTGACACGTGGGGGTAGCAGGCACCCCATGGTATTAGGAGAGATGTGGGGGTAGCAGGCACCCCATGGTATCAGGAGAGACGTGGGGGTAGCAGACACCCCATGGTATCAGGAGAGATGTGGGGGTAGCAGGCACCCCATGGTATCAGGAGAGATGTGGGGCAGCAGGCACCCCATGGTATCAGTAGAGATGTGGGGGTAGAAGGCACCCCATGGTATCAGGAGAGATGTGGGGGTAGCAGGCACCCCATGGTATCAGGAGAGATGTGGGGCAGCAGGCACCCCATGGTATCAGTAGAGATGTGGGGGTAGAAGGCACCCCATGGTATCAGGAGAGACGTGGGGGTAGCAGGCACCCCATGGTATCAGGAGAGATGTAGGGGTAGCAGGCACCCCATGGTATCAGGAGAGATGTAGGGGTAGCAGACACCCCATGGTATCATTAGAGATGTGGGGGTAGCAGGCACCCCATGGTATCAGGAGAGACGTGGGGGTTGCAGGCACCCCATGGTATCATTAGAGATGTGGGGGTAGCAGACACCCTATGGTATCATTAGAGATGTGGGGGTAGCAGGCACCCCATGGTATCAGGAGAGACGTGGGGGCAGCAGGCACCCCATGGTATCAGGAGAGATGTGGGGGTAGCAGGCACCCCATGGTATCAGGAGAGACGTGGGGGTAGCAGACACCCCATGGTATCGGGAGAGATGTGGGGCAACAGGCACCCCATGGTATCAGGAGAGATGTGGGGGTAGCAGGCACCCCATGGTAGCAGGCACCCCATGGTATCAGGAGAGACGTGAGGGTAGCAGGCACCCCATTGTATCAGGAGAGATGTGGGGGTAGCAGGCACCCCATGGTATCAGGAGAGATGTGGGGGTAGCAGGCACCCCATGGTATCAGGAGAGATGTGGGGGTAGCAGGCACCCCATGGTATCAGGAGAGATGTGGGGGTAGCAGGCACCCCATGGTATCAGGAGAGACGTGGGGGTAGCAGGCTCCCCATGGTATCAGGAGAGACGTGGGGGTAGCAGGCACCCCATGGTATCAGGAGAGACGTGGTGGTAGCAGGCACCCCATGGTATCAGGAGAGATGTGGGGGTAGCAGGCACCCCATGGTATCAGGAGAGACGTGGGGGTAGCAGGCACCCCATGGTATCAGTAGAGATGTGGGGGTAGCAGGCACCCCATGGTATCAGGTGACACGTGGGGATAGCAGGCCCCCCATGGTATTAGTAGAGATGTGGGGGTATTAGGCACCCCACGGTATCAGGAGAGATGTGGGGGCAGCAGGCACCCCATGGTATCAGGAGAGATGTGGGGGCAGCAGGCACCCCATGGTATCAGGAGAGATGTGGGGCAGCAGGCACCAGATGGTATCAGTAGAGACGTGGGGTAGCAGGCACCCCATGGTATCAGGAGAGACGTGGGGTAGCAGGCACCCCATGGTATCAGGAGAGACGTGGGGCAGCAGGCACCCCATGGTATCAGGAGAGATGTGGGGGTAGCAGGCACCCCATGGTATCAGTAGAGATGTGGGGGTAGCAGGCACCCCATGGTATCAGGAGAGATGTGGGGGTAGCAGGCACCCCATGGTATCAGGTGACACGTGGGGGTAGCAGGCACCCCATGGTATCAGGAGAGATGTGGGGGTAGCAGGCACCCCATGGTATCAGGAGAGACGTGGGGGTAGCAGACACCCCATGGTATCAGGAGAGATGTGGGGGTAGCAGGCACCCCATGGTATCAGGAGAGATGTGGGGCAGCAGGCACCCCATGGTATCAGTAGAGATGTGGGGGTAGAAGGCACCCCATGGTATCAGGAGAGACGTGGGGGTAGCAGACACCCCATGGTATCAGGAGAGATGTGGGGGTAGCAGGCACCCCATGGTATCAGGAGAGATGTGGGGCAGCAGGCACCCCATGGTATCAGTAGAGATGTGGGGGTAGCAGGCACCCCATGGTATCAGGAGAGATGTGGGGGTAGCAGGCACCCCATGGTATCAGGAGAGATGTGGGGCAGCAGGCACCCCATGGTATCAGTAGAGATGTGGGGGTAGAAGGCACCCCATGGTATCAGGAGAGACGTGGGGGTAGCAGGCACCCCATGGTATCAGGAGAGATGTAGGGGTAGCAGGCACCCCATGGTATCAGGAGAGATGTAGGGGTAGCAGACACCCCATGGTATCATTAGAGATGTGGGGGTAGCAGGCACCCCATGGTATCAGGAGAGACGTGGGGGTAGCAGGCACCCCATGGTATCATTAGAGATGTGGGGGTAGCAGACACCCTATGGTATCATTAGAGATGTGGGGGTAGCAGGCACCCCATGGTATCAGGAGAGACGTGGGGGCAGCAGGCACCCCATGGTATAAGGAGAGATGTGGGGGTAGCAGGCACCCCATGGTATCAGGAGAGACGTGGGGGTAGCAGACACCCCATGGTATCGGGAGAGATGTGGGGCAACAGGCACCCCATGGTATCAGGAGCGATGTGGGGGTAGCAGGCACCCCATGGTAGCAGGCACCCCATGGTATCAGGAGAGACGTGAGGGTAGCAGGCACCCCATTGTATCAGGAGAGATGTGGGGGTAGCAGGCACCCCATGGTATCAGGAGAGATGTGGGGGTAGCAGGCACCCCATGGTATCAGGAGAGATGTGGGGGTAGCAGGCACCCCATGGTATCAGGAGAGATGTGGGGGTAGCAGGCACCCCATGGTATCAGGAGAGATGTGAGGGTAGCAGGAACCCCATGGTATCAGGAGAGATGTGGAGGTAGCAGGCAGCCCATGGTATCAGGAGAGATGTGGGCTAGCAGATACCCCATGGTATTAGGAGAGATGTGGGGGTAGCAGGCACCCCATGGTATCAGGAGAGATGTGGGGGTAGCAGGCACCCCATGGTATCAGGAGAGATGTGGGGTTAGCAGGCACCCCATGGTATCAGGAGAGATGTGGGGGTAGCAGGCACCCCATGGTATCAGGTGACACGTGGGGGTAGAAGGCACCCCATGGTATCAGCAGAGATGTGGGGGTAGCAGGCACCCCATGGTATCAGGAGAGATGTAGGGGTAGCAGGCACCCCATGGTATCAGGAGAGACGTGGGGGTAGCAGACACCCCATGGTTCCAGGAGAGATGTGGGGGTAGCAGGCACCCCATGGTATCAGGAGAGACGTGGGGGTAGCAGGCTCCCCATGGTATCAGGAGAGACGTGGGGGTAGCAGGCACCCCATGGTATCAGGAGAGACGTGGGGGTAGCAGGCACCCCATGGTATCAGGAGAGATGTGGGTGTAGCAGGCACCCCATGGTATCAGGAGAGATGTGGGGGTAGCAGGCACCCCATGGTATCAGGAGAGATGTGGGGCAGCAGGCACCCCATGGTATCAGTAGAGATGTGGGGGTAGAAGGCACCCCATGGTATCAGGAGAGATGTGGGGGTAGCAGGCACCCCATGGTATCAGGAGAGATGTGGGGGTAGCAGGCACCCCATGGTATCAGGAGAGACTTGGGGCAGCAGGCACCCCATAATATCAGGAGAGATGTGGGGGTAGCAGGCACCCCATGGTATCAGTAGAGATGTGGGGGTAGCAGGCACCCGATGGTATCAGGAGAGACGTGGGGGCAGCAGGCACCCGATGGTATCAGGAGAGACGTGGGGGTAGCAGGCACCCCATGGTATCAGGAGAGATGTGGGGGTAGCAGGCACCCCATGGTATCAGGAGAGACGTGGGGGTAGCAGGCTCCCCATGTAATCAGGAGAGACGTGGGGGTAGCAGGCACCCCATGGTATCAGGAGAGACGTGGGGGTAGCAGGCACCCCATGGTATCAGGAGAGATGTTGGGGTAGCAGGCACCCCATGGTATCAGGAGAGACGTGGGGGTAGCAGGCACCCCATGGTATCAGTAGAGATGTGGGGGTAGCAGGCACCCCATGGTATCAGGAGAGATGTGGGGGTAGCAGGCACCCCATGGTATCAGGTGACACGTGGTGGTAGCAGGCACCCCATGGTATCAGGAGAGATGTGGGGGTAGCAGGCACCCCATGGTATCAGGAGAGACGTGGGGGTAGAAGACACCCCATGGTATCAGGAGAGATGTGGGGGTAGCAGGCACCCCATGGTATCAGGAGAGATGTGGGGCAGCAGGCACCCCATGGTATCAGTAGAGATGTGGGGGTAGAAGGCACCCCATGGTATCAGGAGAGATGTGGGGGTAGCAGGCACACCATGGTATCAGGAGAGATGTGGGGCAGCAGGCATGCCATGGTATCAGTAGAGATGTGGGGGTAGAAGGCACCCCATGGTATCAGGAGAGACGTGGGGATAGCAGGCCCCCCATGGTATTAGTAGAGATGTGGGGGTATTAGGCACCCCACGGTATCAGGAGAGATGTGGGGGCAGCAGGCACCCCATGGTATCAGGAGAGATGTGGGGGCAGCAGGCACCCCATGGTATCAGGAGAGATGTGGGGCAGCAGGCACCAGATGGTATCAGTAGAGACGTGGGGTAGCAGGCACCCCATGGTATCAGGAGAGACGTGGGGTAGCAGGCACCCCATGGTATCAGGAGAGACGTGGGGCAGCAGGCACCCCATGGTATCAGGAGAGATGTGGGGGTAGCAGGCACCCCATGGTATCAGTAGAGATGTGGGGGTAGGAGGCACCCCATGGTATCAGGAGAGATGTGGGGGTAGCAGGCACCCCATGGTATCAGGTGACACGTGGGGGTAGCAGGCACCCCATGGTATCAGGAGAGATGTGGGGGTAGCAGGCACCCCATGGTATCAGGAGAGACGTGGGGGTAGCAGACACCCCATGGTATCAGGAGAGATGTGGGGGTAGCAGGCACCCCATGGTATCAGGAGAGATGTGGGGCAGCAGGCACCCCATGGTATCAGTAGAGATGTGGGGGTAGAAGGCACCCCATGGTATCAGGAGAGACGTGGGGGTAGCAGACACCCCATGGTATCAGGAGAGATGTGGGGGTAGCAGGCACCCCATGGTATCAGGAGAGATGTGGGGCAGCAGGCACCCCATGGTATCAGTAGAGATGTGGGGGTAGCAGGCACCCCATGGTATCAGGAGAGATGTGGGGGTAGCAGGCACCCCATGGTATCAGGAGAGATGTGGGGCAGCAGGCACCCCATGGTATCAGTAGAGATGTGGGGGTAGAAGGCACCCCATGGTATCAGGAGAGACGTGGGGGTAGCAGGCACCCCATGGTATCAGGAGAGATGTAGGGGTAGCAGGCACCCCATGGTATCAGGAGAGATGTAGGGGTAGCAGACACCCCATGGTATCATTAGAGATGTGGGGGTAGCAGGCACCCCATGGTATCAGGAGAGACGTGGGGGTAGCAGGCACCCCATGGTATCATTAGAGATGTGGGGGTAGCAGACACCCTATGGTATCATTAGAGATGTGGGGGTAGCAGGCACCCCATGGTATCAGGAGAGACGTGGGGGCAGCAGGCACCCCATGGTATAAGGAGAGATGTGGGGGTAGCAGGCACCCCATGGTATCAGGAGAGACGTGGGGGTAGCAGACACCCCATGGTATCGGGAGAGATGTGGGGCAACAGGCACCCCATGGTATCAGGAGAGATGTGGGGGTAGCAGGCACCCCATGGTAGCAGGCACCCCATGGTATCAGGAGAGACGTGAGGGTAGCAGGCACCCCATTGTATCAGGAGAGATGTGGGGGTAGCAGGCACCCCATGGTATCAGGAGAGATGTGGGGGTAGCAGGCACCCCATGGTATCAGGAGAGATGTGGGGGTAGCAGGCACCCCATGGTATCAGGAGAGATGTGGGGGTAGCAGGCACCCCATGGTATCAGGAGAGATGTGAGGGTAGCAGGAACCCCATGGTATCAGGAGAGATGTGGAGGTAGCAGGCAGCCCATGGTATCAGGAGAGATGTGGGCTAGCAGATACCCCATGGTATTAGGAGAGATGTGGGGGTAGCAGGCACCCCATGGTATCAGGAGAGATGTGGGGGTAGCAGGCACCCCATGGTATCAGGAGAGATGTGGGGTTAGCAGGCACCCCATGGTATCAGGAGAGATGTGGGGGTAGCAGGCACCCCATGGTATCAGGTGACACGTGGGGGTAGCAGGCACCCCATGGTATCAGCAGAGATGTGGGGGTAGCAGGCACCCCATGGTATCAGGAGAGATGTAGGGGTAGCAGGCACCCCATGGTATCAGGAGAGACGAGGGGGTAGCAGACACCCCATGGTTCCAGGAGAGATGTGGGGGTAGCAGGCACCCCATGGTATCAGGAGAGACGTGGGGGTAGCAGGCTCCCCATGGTATCAGGAGAGACGTGGGGGTAGCAGGCACCCCATGGTATCAGGAGAGACGTGGGGTTGCAGGCACCCCATGGTATCAGGAGAGATGTGGGTGTAGCAGGCACCCCATGGTATCAGGAGAGATGTGGGGGTAGCAGGCACCCCATGGTATCAGGAGAGATGTGGGGCAGCAGGCACCCCATGGTATCAGTAGAGATGTGGGGGTAGAAGGCACCCCATGGTATCAGGAGAGATGTGGGGGTAGCAGGCACCCCATGGTATCAGGAGAGATGTGGGGGTAGCAGGCACCCCATGGTATCAGGAGAGACTTGGGGCAGCAGGCACCCCATAATATCAGGAGAGATGTGGGGGTAGCAGGCACCCCATGGTATCAGTAGAGATGTGGGGGTAGCAGGCACCCAATGGTATCAGGAGAGATGTGGGGCAGCAGGCACCCGATGGTATCAGGAGAGACGTGGGGGTAGCAGGCACCCCATGGTATCAGGAGAGATGTGGGGGTAGCAGGCACCCCATGGTATCAGGAGAGACGTGGGGGTAGCAGGCTCCCCATGTAATCAGGAGAGACGTGGGGGTAGCAGGCACCCCATGGTATCAGGAGAGACGTGGGGGTAGCAGGCACCCCATGGTATCAGGAGAGATGTTGGGGTAGCAGGCACCCCATGGTATCAGGAGAGACGTGGGGGTAGCAGGCACCCCATGGTATCAGTAGAGATGTGGGGGTAGCAGGCACCCCATGGTATCAGGAGAGATGTGGGGGTAGCAGGCACCCCATGGTATCAGGTGACACGTGGTGGTAGCAGGCACCCCATGGTATCAGGAGAGATGTGGGGGTAGCAGGCACCCCATGGTATCAGGAGAGACGTGGGGGTAGAAGACACCCCATGGTATCAGGAGAGATGTGGGGGTAGCAGGCACCCCATGGTATCAGGAGAGATGTGGGGCAGCAGGCACCCCATGGTATCAGTAGAGATGTGGGGGTAGAAGGCACCCCATGGTATCAGGAGAGATGTGGGGGTAGCAGGCACACCATGGTATCAGGAGAGATGTGGGGCAGCAGGCATGCCATGGTATCAGTAGAGATGTGGGGGTAGAAGGCACCCCATGGTATCAGGAGAGACGTGGGGGTAGCAGGCACCCCATGGTATCAGGAGAGATGTAGGGGTAGCAGGCACCCCATGGTATCAGGAGAGATGTGGGGGTAGCAGACACCCCATGGTATCATTAGAGATGTGGGGTGTAGCAGGCACCCCATGGTATCAGGAGAGACGTGGGGGTAGCAGGCACCCCATGGTATCAGGAGAGACGTGGGGGCAGCAGGCACCCCATGGTATCAGGAGAGATGTGGGGGTAGCAGGCACCCCATGGTATCAGGAGAGACGTGGGGGTAGCAGACACCCCATGGTAGCAGGCACCCCATGGTATCAGGAGAGATGTGGGGCAGCAGGCACCAGATGGTATCAGTAGAGATGTGGGTTAGCAGGCACCCCATGGTATCAGTAGAGATGTGGGGGTAGAAGGCACCCCATGGTATCAGGAGAGACGTGGGGGTAGCAGGCACCCCATGGTATCAGGAGAGATGTAGGGGTAGCAGGCACCCCATGGTATCAGGAGAGATGTAGGGTGTAGCAGACACCCCATGGTATCATTAGAGATGTGGGGGTAGCAGGCACCCCATGGTATCAGGAGAGACGTGGGGGTAGCAGGCACCCCATGGTATCATTAGAGATGTGGGGGTAGCAGACACCCTATGGTATCATTAGAGATGTGGGGGTAGCAGGCACCCCATGGTATCAGGAGAGACGTGGGGGCAGCAGGCACCCCATGGTATCAGGAGAGATGTGGGGGTAGCAGGCACCCCATGGTATCAGGAGAGACGTGGGGGTAGCAGACACCCCATGGTATCGGGAGAGATGTGGGGCAACAGGCACCCCATGGTATCAGGAGAGATGTGGGGGTAGCAGGCACCCCATGGTAGCAGGCACCCCATGGTATCAGGAGAGACGTGAGGGTAGCAGGCACCCCATTGTATCAGGAGAGATGTGGGGGTAGCAGGCACCCCATGGTATCAGGAGAGATGTGGGGGTAGCAGGCACCCCATGGTATCAGGAGAGATGTGGGGGTAGCAGGCACCCCATGGTATCAGGAGAGATGTGGGGGTAGCAGGCACCCCATGGTATCAGGAGAGATGTGGGGGTAGCAGGAACCCCATGGTATCAGGAGAGATGTGGAGGTAGCAGGCAGCCCATGGTATCAGGAGAGATGTGGGCTAGCAGATACCCCATGGTATCAGGAGAGATGTGGGGGTAGCAGGCACCCCATGGTATCAGGAGAGATGTGGGGGTAGCAGGCACCCCATGGTATCAGGAGAGATGTGGGGTTAGCAGGCACCCCATGGTATCAGGAGAGATGTGGGGGTAGCAGGCACCCCATGGTATCAGGTGACACGTGGGGGTAGCAGGCACCCCATGGTATCAGCAGAGATGTGGGGGTAGCAGGCACCCCATGGTATCAGGAGAGATGTAGGGGTTGCAGGCACCCCATGGTATCAGGAGAGACGTGGGGGTAGCAGACACCCCATGGTTCCAGGAGAGATGTGGGGGTAGCAGGCACCCCATGGTATCAGGAGAGACGTGGGGGTAGCAGGCTCCCCATGGTATCAGGAGAGACGTGGGGGTAGCAGGCACCCCATGGTATCAGGAGAGACGTGGGGGTAGCAGGCACCCCATGGTATCAGGAGAGATGTGGGTGTAGCAGGCACCCCATGGTATCAGTTGAGATGTGGGGGTAGCAGGCACCCCATGGTATCAGGAGAGATGTGGGGCAGCAGGCACCCCATGGTATCAGTAGAGATGTGGGGGTAGAAGGCACCCCATGGTATCAGGAGAGATGTGGGGGTAGCAGGCACCCCATGGTATCAGGAGAGATGTGGGGGTAGCAGGCACCCCATGGTATCAGGAGAGACTTGGGGCAGCAGGCACCCCATGATATCAGGAGAGATGTGGGGGTAGCAGGCACCCCATGGTATCAGTAGAGATGTGGGGGTAGCAGGCACCCCATGGTATCAGGAGAGATGTGGGGCAGCAGGCACCCGATGGTATCAGGAGAGACGTGGGGGTAGCAGGCACCCCATGGTATCAGGAGAGATGTGGGGGTAGCAGGCTCCCCATGTAATCAGGAGAGATGTGGGGGTAGCAGGCACCCCATGGTATCAGGAGAGACGTGGGGGTAGCAGGCACCCCATGGTATCAGGAGAGATGTTGGGGTAGCAGAAACCCCATGGTATCAGGAGAGACGTGGGGGTAGCAGGCACCCCATGGTATCAGTAGAGATGTGGGGGTAGCAGGCACCCCATGGTATCAGGAGAGATGTGGGGGTAGCAGGCACCCCATGGTATCAGGTGACACGTGGGGGTAGCAGGCACCCCATGGTATCAGGAGAGATGTGGGGGTAGCAGGCACCCCATGGTATCAGGAGAGACGTGGGGGTAGAAGACACCCCATGGTATCAGGAGAGATGTGGGGGTAGCAGGCACCCCATGGTATCAGGAGAGATGTGGGGCAGCAGGCACCCCATGGTATCAGTAGAGATGTGGGGGTAGAAGGCACCCCATGGTATCAGGAGAGATGTGGGGGTAGCAGGCACACCATGGTATCAGGAGAGATGTGGGGCAGCAGGCATGCCATGGTATCAGTAGAGATGTGGGGGTAGAAGGCACCCCATGGTATCAGGAGAGACGTGGGGGTAGCAGGCACCCCATGGTATCAGGAGAGATGTAGGGGTAGCAGGCACCCCATGGTATCAGGAGAGATGTAGGGGTAGCAGACACCCCATGGTATCATTAGAGATGTGGGGTGTAGCAGGCACCCCATGGTATCAGGAGAGACGTGGGGGTAGCAGGCACCCCATGGTATCAGGAGAGACGTGGGGGAAGCAGGCACCCCATGGTATCAGGAGAGATGTGGGGGTAGCAGGCACCCCATGGTATCAGGAGAGACGTGGGGGTAGCAGACACCCCATGGTATCGGGAGAGATGTGGGGCAACAGGCATCCCATGGTATCAGGAGAGATGTGGGGGTAGCAGGCACCCCATGGTAGCAGGCACCCCATGGTATCAGGAGAGACGTGAGGGTAGCAGGCACCCCATTGTATCAGGAGAGATGTGGGGGTAGCAGGCACCCCATGGTATCAGGAGAGATGTGGGGGTAGCAGGCACCCCATGGTATCAGGAGAGATGTGGGGGTAGCAGGCACCCCATGGTATCAGGAGAGATGTGGGGGTAGCAGGCACCCCATGGTATCAGGAGAGATGTGGGGGTAGCAGTTACCCCATGGTATCAGGAGAGATGTGGGGGTAGCAGGCACCCCATGGTATCAGGAGAGATGTGGGGGTAGCAGGAACCCCATGGTATCAGGAGAGATGTGGGGGCAGCAGGCACCCCATGGTATCAGGAGAGACGTGGGGTCGCAGGCACCCCATGGTATCAGGAGAGATGTGGGGTAGCAGGCACCCCATGGTATCAGGAGAGATGTGGGGGCAGCAGGCACCCCATGGTATCAGGAGAGATGTGGGGGTAGAAGGCACCCCATGGTATCAGGAGAGACGTGGGGGTAGCAGGCACCCCATGGTAACAGGAGAGATGTAGGGGTAGCAGGCACCCCATGGTATCAGGAGGCATGTGGGGGTAGCAGGCATGCCATGGTATCAGGAGAGATGTGGGGGTAGCAGGCACCCCATGGTATCAGGAGAGATGTGGGGGTAGCAGTTACCCCATGTAATCAGGAGAGATGTGGGGGTAGCAGGCACCCCATGGTATCAGAAGAAATGTGGGGGTAGCAGGCACCCCATGGTATCAGGAGAGATGTGGGGGTAGCAGGCACCCCATGGTATCAGGTAAGACGTGGGGGTAGCAGGCACCCCATGGTATCAGGAGAGACGTGAGGGTAGCAGGCACCCCATGGTATCAGGAGACATGTGGGGGTAGCAGGCACCCCATGGTATCAGGAGACATGTGGGGGTAGCAGGCACCCCATGGTATCAGGAGAGATGTGGGGCAGCAGGCACCCCATGGTATCAGGAGAGATGTGGGGGTAGAAGGCACCCCATGGTATCAGGAGAGACGTGGGGGTAGCAGGCACCCCATGGTATCAGGAGAGATGTAGGGGTAGCAGGCACCCCATGGTATCAGGAGACATGTGGGGGTAGCAGGCATGCCATGGTATCAGGAGAGATGTGGGGGTAGCAGGCACCCCATGGTATCAGGAGAGATGTGGGGGTAGCAGTTACCCCATGTAATCAGGAGAGATGTGGGGGTAGCAGGCACCCCATGGTATCAGAAGAGATGTGGGGGTAGCAGGCACCCCATGGTATCAGGAGAGATGTGGGGGTAGCAGGCACCCCATGGTATCAGGAGACTATCAGGAGACATGTGGGAGTAGCAGGCACCTCATGGTATCAGGAGAGATGTGGGGGTAGCAGGCACCCCATGGTATGAGGAGAGATGTGGGGGTAGCAGGCACCCCATGGTATCATTAGACATGTGGGGGTAGCAGACACCCCATGGTATCATTAGAGATGTGGGGGTAGCAGACACCCCATGGTATCATTAGAGATGTGGGGGTAGAAGGCACCCCATGGTATCATTAGAGATGTGGGGGTAGCAGACACCCCATGGTATCAGGAGAGATGTGGGGGTAGCAGGCACCCCATGGTATCAGGAGAGATGTGGGGGTAGCAGGCACCCCATGGTATCAGGAGAGACGTGGGGGTAGCAGGCAACCCATGGTATCAGGAGATATGTGGGTGTAGCAGGCACCCCATGGTATCAGGAGAGATGTGGAGGTAGCAGGCACCCCATGGTATCAGGAGAGATGTGGGAGTAGCAGGAACCCCATGGTATCAGGAGAGATGTGGGGGTAGCAGGAACCCCATGGTATCAGGAGAGATGTGGGGGCAGCAGGCACCCCATGGTATCAGGAGAGACGTGGGGTCGCAGGCACCCCATGGTATCAGGAGAGATGTGGGGTAGCAGGCACCCCATGGTATCAGGAGAGATGTGGGGGTAGCCAGCACCCCATGGTATCAGGAGAGACGTGGGGGTAGCAGGCACCCCATGGTATCAGGAGAGAAGTGGGGTAGCAGGCACCCCATGGTATCAGGAGAGATGTGGGGGCAGCAGGCACCCCATGGTATCAGGAGAGATGTGGGGGTAGCAGGCACCCCATGGTATCAGGAGAGATGTGGGGTAGCAGGCACCTGATGGTATCAGGAGAGACGTGGGGGTAGCAGGCACCCCATGGTATCAGGAGAGATGTAGGGGTAGCAGGCATGCCATGGTATCAGGAGAGATGTGGGGGTAGCAGGCACCCCATGGTATCAGGAGAGACGTGGGGGTAGCAGGCACCCCATGGTATCAGGAGAGATGTAGGGGTAGCAGGCACCCCATGGTAACAGGAGACATGTGGGGGTAGCAGGCATGCCATGGTATCAGGAGAGATGTGGGGGTAGCAGGCACCCCATGGTATCAAGAGAGACGTGGGGGTAGCAGGCACCCCATGGTATCAGGAGAGACGTGGGGGTAGCAGGCACCCTATGGTATCAGGAGAGATGTGGGGGTAGCAGGCACCCCATGGTATCAGGTGACACGTGGGGGTAGCAGGCACCCCATGGTATCAGCAGAGATGTAGGGGTAGCAGGCACCCCATGGTATCAGGAGACATGTGGGGGTAGCAGGCACCCCATGGTATCAGGAGAGATGTGGGGGTAGCAGGCACCCCATGGTATCAGGAGAGATGTGGGGGTAGCAGTTACCCCATGTAATCAGGAGAGATGTGGGGGTAGCAGGCACCCCATGGTATCAGAAGAAATGTGGGGGTAGCAGGCACCCCATGGTATCAGGAGAGATGTGGGGGTAGCAGGCACCCCATGGTATCAGGTAAGACGTGGGGGTAGCAGGCACCCCATGGTATCAGGAGAGACGTGAGGGTAGCAGGCACCCCATGGTATCAGGAGACATGTGGGGGTAGCAGGCATGCCATGGTATCAGGAGAGATGTGGGGGTAGCAGGCACCCCATGGTATCAGGAGAGATGTGGGGCAGCAGGCACCCCATGGTATCAGGAGAGATGTGGGGGTAGAAGGCACCCCATGGTATCAGGAGAGACGTGGGGGTAGCAGGCACCCCATGGTATCAGGAGAGATGTAGGGGTAGCAGGCACCCCATGGTATCAGGAGACATGTGGGGGTAGCAGGCATGCCATGGTATCAGGAGAGATGTGGGGGTAGCAGGCACCCCATGGTATCAGGAGAGATGTGGGGGTAGCAGTTACCCCATGTAATCAGGAGAGATGTGGGGGTAGCAGGCACCCCATGGTATCAGAAGAGATGTGGGGGTAGCAGGCACCCCATGGTATCAGGAGAGATGTGGGGGTAGCAGGCACCCCATGGTATCAGGAGACTATCAGGAGACATGTGGGAGTAGCAGGCACCTCATGGTATCAGGAGAGATGTGGGGGTAGCAGGCACCCCATGGTATGAGGAGAGATGTGGGGGTAGCAGGCACCCCATGGTATCATTAGACATGTGGGGGTAGCAGACACCCCATGGTATCATTAGAGATGTGGGGGTAGCAGAAACCCCATGGTATCATTAGAGATGTGGGGGTAGAAGGCACCCCATGGTATCATTAGAGATGTGGGGGTAGCAGACACCCCATGGTATCAGGAGAGATGTGGGGGTAGCAGGCACCCCATGGTATCAGGAGAGACGTGGGGGTAGCAGGCACCCCATGGTATCAGGAGAGATGTGGGGGTAGCAGGCACCCCATGGTATCAGGTAAGACGTGGGGGTATTAGGCACCCCATGGTATCAGGAGAGACGTGGGGGTAGCAGGCACCCCATTGTATCAGGAGCGATGTGGGCTAGCAGGCACCCCATGGTATCAGGAGAGATGTGGGGGTAGCAGGCACCCCATGATATCAGGAGAGATGTGGGGGTAGCAGGCACCCCATGGTATCAGTAGAGATGTGGGGGTAGCAGGCACACCATGGTATCAGGAGAGATGTGGGGGTAGCAGGCACCCCACGGTATCAGGAGAGATGTGGCGGTAGCAGGCACCCCATGGTATCAGGAGAGACGTGGGGGTAGCAGGCACCCTATGGTATCAGGAGAGATGTGGGGGTAGCAGGCACCCCATGGTATCAGGAGAGATGTGGGGTAGCAGGCACCCCATGGTATCAGGAGAGATGTGGGGGTAGCAGGCACCCCATGGTATCAAGAGAGACGTGGGGGTAGCAGGCACCCCATGGTATCAGGAGACATGTGGGGGTAGCAGGCACCCCATGGTATCAGGAGAGATGTGGGGGTAGCAGGCACCCCATGGTATCAGGAGAGATGTGGGGGTAGCAGGCAACCCATGGTATCAGGAGAGATGTGGGGGTAGAAGGCACCCCATGGTATCAGGAGAGATGTGGGGGTAGCTGTGGGGGTAGCAGGCACCCCATGGTATCAGGAGAGATGTGGGGGTAGCAGGCACCCCACGGTATCAGGAGAGACGTGGGGGTAGCAGGCACCCCATGGTATCAGGAGAGATGTGGGGGTAGCAGGCACCCCATGGTATCAGGAGAGATGTGGGGGTAGCAGGCAACCCATGGTATCAGGAGAGATGTGGGGGTAGAAGGCACCCCATGGTATCAGGAGAGAAGTAGGGGTAGCTGTGGGGGTAGCAGGCACCCCATGGTATCAGGAGAGATGTGGGTGTAGCAGGCACCCCACGGTATCAGGAGAGACGTGGGGGTAGCAGGCACCCCATGGTATCATTAGAGATGTGGGGGTAGCAGGCACCCCATGGTATCAGGAGAGATGTGGGGGTAGCAGGCACCCCATGGTATCAGGAGAGATGTGGGGGTAGCAGGCACCCCATGGTATCAGGAGAGATGTGGCGGTAGCAGGCACCCCATGGTATCAGGAGCGATGTGGGGGTAGCAGGCACCCCATGGTATCAGGAGAGATGTGGGGTAGCAGGCACCCCATGGTATCAGTAGAGATGTGGGGGTATCAGGCACCCCATGGTATCAGGAGAGATGTGGGGTAGCAGGCACCCCATGGTATCAGGAGAGATGTGGGGGGTATCAGGCACCCCATGGTATCAGGAGAGATGTGGGGTAGCAGGCACCCCATGGTATCAGGAGAGATGTGGGGGTAGCAGGCACCCCATGGTATCAGGAGACATGTGGGGGTAGCAGGCACCCCATGGTATCAGGAGAGATGTGGGGGTAGCAGGCACCCCATGGTATCAGGAGAGATGTGGGGTAGCAGGCACCCAATGGTATCAGGAGAGATGTGGGGGTAGCAGTTACCCCATGGTATCAGGAGAGATGTGGGGGTAGCAGGCACCCCATGGTATCAGGAGAGACGTGAGGGTAGCAGGCACCCCATGGTATCAGGAGAGATGTGGGGGTAGCAGGCACCCCATGGTATCAGGAGCGATGTGGGGGTAGGAGGCAAACTAAAAACCTTCTAGACGAACTAAACACATTCTTTGCCCGTTTTGGGTGGGAAAGGTAGCCTAGTGGTTAGAGTGTTGGCCCAGTAACTGAAAGGTTGCTAGATCGAATCCCTGAGCTGACAAGGTAAAAATCTGTCATTCTGCCCCTGAACAAGGTAGTTAAATCAAGTCAAATCAAATGTATTTATATTGCCCTTCTTACATCAGCTGATATCTCAAAGTGCTGTACAGAAATCCAGCCTAAACCCCAAACAGCAAGAAATGCAGGTGTAGAAGCACGGTGGCTTGGAAAAACTCCCTAGAAAGGCCTAAACCTAGGAAGAAACCTAGAGAGGAACCAGGCTATGAGGGGTGACCAGTCCTCTTCTGGCTGTGCCGGGTGGAGATTATAACAGAACATGGCCAAGATGTTCAAATGTTCATAAATGACCAGCATGGTCAAATAATAATAATCACAGTAGTTGTAGAGGGTGCAGCAAGTCAGCACCTCAGGAGTAAATGTCAGTTGTCTTTTCATAGCCAATCATTCAGAGTATCTCTACCGCTCCTGTGGTCTCTAGAGAGTTGTAAACAGCAGGTCTGGGACATGTAGCATGTCCGGTGAACAGGTCAGGGTTCCATAGCCGCAGGCAGAACAGTTGAAACTGGAGCAGCAGCATGGCCAGGTGGACTGGGGACAGCAAGGAGTCATCATGCCAGGTAGTCCTGAGGCATGGTCCTAGGGCTCAGGGCCTCCTAGAGAGAGAAAGAAAGAGTGAGAGAGAGAGAGAGCATACTTGAATTAGAGAGAGCATACTTGAATTCACACAGGACACCGGAAAAGACAGGAGAAGTACTCCAGATATAACAAACTGACCCTAGCCCCCCGACACATAAACTACTGCAGCATAAATACTGGGGGCTGAGACAGGAGGGGTCAGGAGACACTGTGGCCCCATCCGATGATACCCCCGGACAGGGCCAAACAGGAAGGATATAACCCCACCCACTACCCCCACCCACTTACTCAAGGTCAACAAAACAAAGGAGATGATCGTGGACTTCAGGAAACAGCAGAGGGAGCAGCCCCCTATCCACATCGACGGGACAGTAGTGGAGAAGGTGGAAAGTTTTAAGTTCCTCAGCGTACACATCACAGACAAAGTGAAATGATCCACCCATACAGACATTGCGGAGAAGAAGGCGCCTCTTCAACCACCGGAGGCTGAAGAAATGTGGCTTGTCACCCTTAAAATGTGATTTGATGGTGTCAGGAGAGAAGTGGGTGTAGCATCCCTACCTTGGTGTTGAGTGAGACCCTGTCCCCCTCACCCCACCACTTTTCTTCTGATTACATAAAGACTCAATGGGACTTTTCTGATTACATAAAGACTCAATGGGACTTTTCTGGATACATTAATAGTCAATGGGGCTTTCTGGTTACATAAAGACTCAATGGGACTTTTCTGGATACATTAATAGTCAATGGGGCTTTCTGGTTACATAAGGAGTCAATGGGACTTTTCTGGATACATAAAGAGTCAATAGGACTTTACTGGCTACGTAATGAGTCAATGGGACTTTTCTGATTACATAAATAGTCAATGGGACTTTTCTGGTTACATAAAGGGTAATAGTTTAAAGAAAAGATCCAAACGACAAGGTACCAGACAATGTACCTACAGTATGTACCAGAACAGTCTACAACCCAAAACCATACATCACAAATCTACCATTTCAACACACCCCTGCTATTTACCGAGATAATTACATCAAAGATATTTTGTCTCATACATCTAACATCTCAATTACCATCTTTGATGGACATCTTTTTTTCCTCTTGTCCTTCTGTGGCGGTGCATAAAAACCCATTGTCGTGTCCCAAATTACACCCGATTTGCTACGAGTGCACTCCTTTTGGGCCCATAGGGTTCCGGTAGAAATAAGTTCCCTAGATAGGGCTGGTATTGCATTTTGGGAGGCACGCATAATTCACAACTCTGGGAGGAAAACCTGTGATCTGAAATAAATGTTTATTTTCTCATGCTGCTAAGGAGGCAGACTCAACATGCTTCAGAAAATTGCTCTCGTCATCTAGTCCTAGTGTAATGTCTTAAAGAGTGGCGTAACCACGGTAGCATGCGAGAAGCTCCAATAGCTGCCTTTGATAAATGTACCCCCCGGGCTGAATTGGCCACAGCTAAATCACTAAGTTACTTTTATTGTTTGTGTAGAGTTTAATATTTTATAAAGCTGTTTTTGTGTTTATTTACCTATTTTATAGCAGATTTCTCTCATGCATTTTAATGTTCTGAGTGATCAAATCTCCTTTCCCTCCTCCTCTCTCTCTCTTTTGCTCTCTCTCTCTCTCTTCTACTATCCCTCCTCTCTCTCTCTCTCTCTCTGTCTCACTTCAATTCAAAGGGCTTTATTGGCATGGGAAACATAAATATGGGTTGTATTTACAATGGTGTTTGTTCTTTACGGGTTGCCTTTGTCTTGTGGCAACAGGTCACAAGTCTTGCTGCTGTGATGTCACACTAATATGTCACCCAATATATATGTCACCCAATATGGGAGTTTATAAAAAATTGCATATGTATCAGGCTCTTTGTGGATCTGTGTAATCTGAGGGAAATATGTGTCTCTATTATGGTCATACATTGGGCAGGAGGTTAGGAAGTCACAAGTTTGGGTCAGTCCCGGTGATCAGGTATTCTGTCACTGTGTACTCCTGTTTAGGGTCAGTCCCGGTGATCAGGTATTCTGCCACTGTGTACTCCTGTTTAGGGCCAGTCCCGGCGATCAGGTATTCTGTCACTGTGTACTCCTGTTTAGGGCCAGTCCCGGTGATCAGGTATTCTGTCACTGTGTACTCCTGTTTAGGGTCAGTCCCGGTGATCAGGTATTCTGTCACTGTGTACTCCTGTTTAGGGCCAGTCCCGGCGATCAGGTATTCTGTCACTGTGTACTCCTGTTTAGGGCCAGTCCCGGCGATCAGGTATTCTGTCACTGTGTACTCCTGTTTAGGGTCAGTCCCGGCGATCAGGTATTCTGCCACTGTGTACTCCTGTTTAGGGCCAGTCCCGGTGATCAGGTATTCTGTCACTGTGTACTCCTGTTTAGGGTCAGTCCCGGTGATCAGGTATTCTGCCACTGTGTACTCCTGTTTAGGGCCAGTCCCGGTGATCAGGTATTCTGTCACTGTGTACTCCTGTTTAGGGCCAGTCCCGGTGATCAGGTATTCTGCCACTGTGTACTCCTGTTTAGGGCCAGTCCCGGTGGTCAGGTATTCTGTCACTGTGTACTCCTGTTTAGGGCCAGTCCCGGTGATCAGGTATTCTGTCACTGTGTACTCCTGTTTAGGGCCAGTCCCGGTGATCAGGTATTCTGCCACTGTGTACTCCTGTTTAGGGCCAGTCCCGGTGATCAGGTATTCTGTCACTGTGTACTCCTGTTTAGGGCCAGTCCCGGTGATCAGGTATTCTGTCACTGTGTACTCCTGTTTAGGGCCAGTCCCGGTGATCAGGTATTCTGCCACTGTGTACTCCTGTTTAGGGCCAGTCCCGGTGATCAGGTATTCTGTCACTGTGTACTCCTGTTTAGGGCCAGTCCCGGTGATCAGGTATTCTGTCACTGTGTACTCCTGTTTAGGGCCAGTCCCGGTGATCAGGTATTCTGTCACTGTGTACTCCTGTTTAGGGTCAGTCCCGGTGATCAGGTATTCTGTCACTGTGTACTCCTGTTTAGGGCCAGTCCCGGTGATCAGGTATTCTGTCACTGTGTACTCCTGTTTAGGGCCAGTCCCGGTGATCAGGTATTCTGTCACTGTGTACTCCTGTTTAGGGCCAGTCCCGGCGATCAGGTATTCTGTCACTGTGTACTCCTGTTTAGGGTCAGTCCCGGCGATCAGGTATTCTGTCACTGTGTACTCCTGTTTAGGGTCAGTCCCGGTGATCAGGTATTCTGCCACTGTGTACTCCTGTTTAGGGCCAGTCCCGGTGATCAGGTATTCTGTCACTGTGTACTCCTGTTTAGGGCCAGTCCCGGTGATCAGGTATTCTGCCACTGTGTACTCCTGTTTAGGGCCAGTCCCGGTGGTCAGGTATTCTGTCACTGTGTACTCCTGTTTAGGGCCAGTCCCGGTGATCAGGTATTCTGTCACTGTGTACTCCTGTTTAGGGCCAGTCCCGGTGATCAGGTATTCTGCCACTGTGTACTCCTGTTTAGGGCCAGTCCCGGTGATCAGGTATTCTGTCACTGTGTACTCCTGTTTAGGGCCAGTCCCGGTGATCAGGTATTCTGTCACTGTGTACTCCTGTTTAGGGCCAGTCCCGGTGATCAGGTATTCTGCCACTGTGTACTCCTGTTTAGGGCCAGTCCCGGTGATCAGGTATTCTGTCACTGTGTACTCCTGTTTAGGGCCAGTCCCGGTGATCAGGTATTCTGTCACTGTGTACTCCTGTTTAGGGCCAGTCCCGGTGATCAGGTATTCTGTCACTGTGTACTCCTGTTTAGGGTCAGTCCCGGTGATCAGGTATTCTGTCACTGTGTACTCCTGTTTAGGGCCAGTCCCGGTGATCAGGTATTCTGTCACTGTGTACTCCTGTTTAGGGCCAGTCCCGGTGATCAGGTATTCTGTCACTGTTTACTCCTGTTTAGGGCCAGTCCCGGTGATCAGGTATTCTGTCACTGTGTACTCCTGTTTAGGGCCAGTCCCGGTGATCAGGTATTCTGTCACTGTGTACTCCTGTTTAGGGTCAGTCCCGGTGGTCAGGTATTCTGTCACTGTGTACTTCTGTTTAGGGTCAGTCCCGGTGGTCAGGTATTCTGTCACTGTGTACTCCTGTTTAGGGTCAGTCCCGGTGATCAGGTATTCTGTCACTGTGTACTCCTGTTTAGGGTCAGTCCCGGTGATCAGGTATTCTGTCACTGTGTACTCCTGTTTAGGGCCAGTCCCGGTGATCAGGTATTCTGTCACTGTGTACTCCTGTTTAGGGTCAGTCCCGGTGATCAGGTATTCTGTCACTGTGTACTCCTGTTTAGGGTCAGTCACAGTGGTCAGGTATTCTGCCACTGTGTACTCCTGTTTAGGGCCAGTCCCGGTGGTCAGGTATTCTGTCACTGTGTACTCCTGTTTAGGGTCAGTCCCGGTGATCAGGTATTCTGTCACTGTGTACTCCTGTTTAGGGCCAGTCCCGGTGATCACGTATTCTGTCACTGTGTACTCCTGTTTAGGGCCAGTCCCGGTGATCAGGTATTCTGTCACTGTGTACTCCTGTTTAGGGTCAGTCCCGGTGGTCAGGTATTCTGTCACTGTGTACTCCTGTTTAGGGCCAGTCCCGGTGATCAGGTATTCTGTCACTGTGTACTCCTGTTTAGGGTCAGTCCCGGTGATCAGGTATTCTGCCACTGTGTACTCCTGTTTAGGGCCAGTCCCGGTGATCAGGTATTCTGCCACTGTGTACTCCTGTTTAGGGCCAGTCCCGGTGATCAGGTATTCTGTCACTGTGTACTCCTGTTTAGGGCCAGTCCCGGTGATCAGGTATTCTCTATTTATCTAAATCAGACACCTAGTTATCTAAATCTGACACCTAGAGTTAAAAATAAAATCTAAATGGGAGTGGCGTAGATCAGTTTCTTTTTTTGGGAGAGAAAGATGTGCTTTTTTAAAGCTAATTTCCTGCTATTCTACTCATATTGCCATGAGGCTGAGACGAAATGTTGCTGTTTTAAAATCTAATTTCCTAGACCTAGACATAATATCTAAGGGGGCCAACAAATCATTATGGTACTCATGTCTATCATATCATAATTACAGAACTGGACAGGGCATTATTGCCTGGCCACTCTGCAATGAACACACACCAAAAACAGTCCATCAAGCCCCCTTGTAGCCAGATCTGCACACACACACACACACACACACACACACACACACACACACACACACACACACACACACACACACACACACACACACACACACACACACACACACACACACACACACACACACACACACACACACACACACACACACACACAGTCCATCAGCCCCCATGCAGCCAGAATTGATGATAGTTACTCCCTTTGTTGTAACGATGATCACTCCGACCTGCAATGCTGCTGGCTCCCACGGTGCAGCACAGATGGGTTCAACCAGTATTTGTTTCCTTCAAAATCTTTTACCCTCGCTTAATTGAGGTTGTCTGGTGCAATTGAACGCATGGAATAACCAACCCCACCCATCTGGCACTCCAGGCAGGCTCAATCAAACCAATCCTCCAGGCAGGCTCAATCAAACCAATCCTCCAGGCATGCTCAATCAAACCAATCTTCCAGGCAGGCTCAATCAAACCAATCCTCCAGGCAGGCTCAATCAAACCAATCCTCCAGGCAGGCTCAATCAAACCAATCCTCCAGGCAGGCTCAATCAAACCAATCCTCCCGGCAGGCTCAATCAAACCAATCCTCCCGGCAGGCTCAATCAAACCAATCCTCCAGGCAGGCTCAATCAAACCAATCCTCCAGGCAGGATCAATCAAATGAATCCTCCAGGCAGGCTCAATCAAACCAATCCTCCAGGCAGGCTCAATCAAATGAATCCTCCAGGCAGGATCCATCAAACCAATCCTCCAGGCAGGCTCAATCAAACCAATCCTCCAGGCAGGCTCAATCAAACCAATCCTCCAGGCAGGCTCAATCAAATGAATCCTCCAGGCAGGATCAATCAAACCAATCCTCCAGGCAGGCTCAATCAAATGAATCCTCCAGGCAGGATCAATCAAACCAATCCTCCAGGCAGGCTCAATCAAACCAATCCTCCAGGCAGGCTCAATCAAACCAATCCTCCAGGCAGGCTCAATCAAATGAATCCTCCAGGCAGGATCAATCAAACCAATCCTCCAGGCAGGCTCAATCAAATGAATCCTCCAGGCAGGATCAATCAAACCAATCCTCCAGGCAGGCTCAATCAAACCAATCCTCCAGGCAGGCTCAATCAAACCAATCCTCCAGGCAGGAGTTAACTAAACTGCTTGGAGTAACCCTGGATTGTAAACTGTCATGGTCGAAACATACAACAGTAGCTAAGATGGGGAGAAGTCTGTCCATAATAAAGCGCTGCTCTACCTTCTTAATACGGACCACCCATCCCGGATCCGGGATCATTCTCATCAGAAAAGCTGACTAGCATAGCGTAGCCTAGTGCCACAGGGATATAATATAATATAATTTCATGAAAACACAAGTCCAATACAGCAAATGAAAGATAAGCATCTTGTGAATCCAGCCAACATGTCCGATTTTTAAAATGTTTTACAGCGAAAACACAACATATATTTATGTTAGCTCACCAGAATAGCCCAACACACAATGCCATTTTTTCACCGCAAAGATAGCTTTCACAAAACCCACAAATAGAGATAAAATGAATCACTAACCTTTGAGCAACTTCATCAGATGACAGTCTTATGACATCATGTTATACAATACATTTATGTTTCATTCAAAAATGTGCATATTTATAGCTACAAATCGGGGTTTTACATTGGTCACAAATGGCACCAAAATGTCCGGAGAAATTTTAGACAGCCACGTAATCTAACAGAAAAACTCATCATATACTTTGCTGAAAAATACACGTTGCACATATAATTAAAGATACACTGGTTCTTAATGCAACCGCTGTGTTAGATTTAAAAAATAACTTTAGTACAAAGCACAGCATGCAATAATCTGAGACAGCGCTCAGCCATTCTCCGCCATGTTGGAGTCCAAAGAGTCCACAAAAATACGAAATAACATCATAAATATTCCCTTACCTTTGATGAACTTTCATCAGAATGAAGTGCCAGGAAACCTAGTTCCACAATAAATCGTTGTTTTGAATGTCCATTTCTTCTGTCGAATTAGCAACTTTGGCTAGCATGGTGTAGCTCACGTGTCCATGAAGATTTTACAAATGAACGACAAATTCAAAAAGTGATAATAAAAGTCGAATAAACTGGTCAAACTCAGTTGAGAATCCATCTTTAGGGATTGCTCCAGACGGAGCATTTCTTCGTGTTTCACAGGCAATGCCTTTCACAGAGACCCATTTCAGAATTTTCACTTCCTGTTTGGAAGTTTGCCTGCCAAATGAGTTCTGTTTTACTCACAGATATAATTCAAACAGTTTTAGAAACTTCAGAGTGTTTTCTATCCAATAGTAACAATAATATGCATATCATATGATCTAGGACAGAGTACAAGGCCGTTTAAATTGGGCACAATTTTATCCAGAAGTGAAAAGGGCGCCCCCTATTTCCAAGAGGTTAACAGCACTATCGAGACAAGTCCTACAGGCTCTAGTTTTGTCGCACGTGGACAGTCGTGTTGTCAGGTGCCACAAAGAGGGACTTTGAAAAATTGAATTTGGCTCAGAACAGGGCAGCACAGCTGATCCTTGGATGTACACAGAGAGCAAACATTAATAATATGCATGTCAATCTCTCCTGGCTCAAAGTAGAAGAGAGATTGACTTCATCACTACTTGTATTTGTGAGACGTATTGACATGTTGAATGTACCAAGCGGTCTGTTTAAACAACTAGCACACAGCTCAGACACCCATGCATACCCCATAGGACATGCCACCAGATTGACTCTACCCCGGTACCCCCGTATATCGTCTCCACATTGACTCTGTACCGGTACCCCCTGTATATAGCCTCCACATTGACTCTGTCCCGGTACCCCCTGTATATAGCCTCCACATTGACTCTGTACCGGTACCCCCTGTATATAGCCTCCACATTGACTGAGTACCATAACACCCTGTATATAGCCTCCACATTGACTCTGTACCGGTACCCCCGTATATCGTCTCCACATTGACTCTGTACCGGTACCCCCTGTATATAGCCTCCACATTGACTCTGTACCGGTACCCCCTGTATATAGCCTCCACATTGACTCTGTACCGGTACCCCCTGTATATAGCCTCCACATTGACTCTGTACCGTAACCCCCTGTATATAGCCTCCACATTGACTCTGTACCGTAACACCCTGTATATAGCCTCCACATTGACTCTGTTCCGGTACCCCCTGTATATAGCCTCCACATTGACTCGGTACCGGTACCCCCTGTATATAGCCTCCACATTGACTCAGTACCATAACACCCTGTATATAGCCTCCACATTGACTCTGTACCGGTACCCCCGTATATCGTCTCCACATTGACTCTGTACCGGTACCCCCTGTATATAGCCTCCACATTGACTCTGTACCGGTACCCCCTGTATATAGCCTCCACATTGACTCTGTCCCGGTACCCCCTGTATATAGCCTCCACATTGACTCTGTACCGGTACCCCCTGTATATAGCCTCCACCATGACTCTGTATCGGTACCCCCTGTATATAGCCTCCACATTGACTCGGTACCGGTACCCCCTGTATATAGCCTCCACATTGACTCTGTACCGTAACACCCTGTATATAGCCTCCACATGGACTCTGTACCGGTACCCCCTGTATATAGCCTCCACATTGACTCGGTACCGGTACCCCCTGTATATAGCCTCCACATTGACTCTGTACCATAACACCCTGTATATAGCCTCCACATTGACTCTGTCCCGGTACCCCCTGTATATAGCCTCCACATTGACTCTGTACCGGTACACACCTGTATATAGTCTCCACATTGACTCTGTACCGGTACCCCCTGTATATAGCCTCCACATTGACTCTGTACCGGTACCCACCTGTATATAGCCTCCACATTGACTCTGTACCGGTACCCCCTGTATATAGCCTCCACATTGACTCTGTACCGGTACCCCCTGTATATAGCCTCCACATTGACTCTGTACCGGTACCCCCTGTATATAGCCTCCACATTGACTCAGTACCATAACACCCTGTATATAGCCTCCACATTGACTCAGTACCATAACACCCTGTATATAGCCTCCACATTGACTCAGTACCATAACACCCTGTATATAGTCTCCACATTGACTCTGTACCGGTACCCCCTGTATATAGCCTCCACATTGACTCTGTACCATAACACCCTGTATATATTCTCCACATTGACTCTGTACCGGCACCCCCTGTATATATTCTCCACATTGACTCTGTACCGGCACCCCCTGTATATAGCCTCCACATTGACTCTGTCCCGGTACCCCCTGTATATAGCCTCCACATTGACTCTGTCCCGGTACCCCCCGTATTAGGCTTCGCTACTGTTAATTTATTGTTTCTCTTTAATTATGTTATTTTTCTATTTTCTTTCGTTTAATCTTTTTGTTTTTGTACTTCAGTTTACTTTAGTAAACTTATTTTTCTTAGATCTGTGTTGTTGGTTAAATGCTTGTAAGTAAGCATTTCACTGCAAGGCCTATACCTGTTGTATTCGGCAGATGTGACAAAAACTATTTGATTCACACACCGATTTTGTGTTGTAGATATGTGGTTGCAGAGTAAGGACCTGAGGACACACACTTAATTTGTTGTAATTGTAATGTTTTAAAAATGTCATAACTGCCTTAATTTTGCCAGACCCCAGGAAGATGCCCTGATCTGTTTCACCTGTCCTTATGCTTGTCTCCACCCCCCTCCAGGTGTCGCCAATCGTCCCCACTTATCCTCTCGGTATTTACACCTGTGTTTTCTGTCTGTCTGGGCCAGTTCGTCTCGTTTGTTCAAGCATACCAGCGGTTTGTGTCTCAGCGCCTTTTCCAGTTTTCTTTTCGCGCCCTCCTAGTTTTGACCCTTTCCTGTCCTGACTCCGAGCCCACCTGCCTGACCACTCTGCCTGAGCCTGCCTGCCGTCCTGTACCTGTGTGCCACCTCTGGATGACTGAATTCTGCCTGCCTTCACCTGTCGTTTGCCTGCCCCTGTTACAATAAACTTTGTCACTTCACACAGTCTGCACTTGGGTCTTTACCTTGAAACCTGATAGAAGAGTATCTGCTGCCTTGGCAAGAACTAATGGGGATCCATAATAAATACAAACCAAACAAATCCTCCAGGCAAGCTCAATCAAACAAATCCTCCAGGCAAGCTCAATCAAACAAATCCTCCAGGCAAGCTCAATCAAACAAATCCTCCAGGCAAGCTCAATCAAACAAATCCTCCAGGCAGGCTCAATCAAACAAATCCTCCAGGCAGGCTCAATCAAACAAATCCTCCAGGCAAGCTCAATCAAACCAATCCTCCAGGCAGGCTCAATCAAACCAATCCTCCAGGCAAGCTCAATCAAACCAATCCTCCAGGCAAGCTCAATCAAACAAATCCTGTTTGAACCCACATGTGTGATGCAGTGTGGCTGGCCCCCATGCTAGTTCAATCTTCCAGGGTCCTGCAGGGACGCCACAGGCTGTAATAGCCAGTTTAACATGAAGCAATATTGACTGACTGGAGGAATAGGCTGCTGAGACTTGCAGACCTGAATTGGAAGTATATAGTGGACCAATTACCCCTGTGGAGATGGTAATGCATTGCTGTGGAGTGTGTGTGTGTGTGTGTGTGTATGTGTGTGTGTGTGTGCGTGTGTGTGTTTGTTTTCTTCCTGTGTGTGTGTGTGCTTGCTTGTGATGTGGGTACGTGTGTGTGTGTGTGTGTGTGTGTGTGTGTGTGTGTGTGTGTGTGTGTGTGTGTGTGTGTGTGTGTGTGTGTGTGTGTGTGTGTGCTTGTGCGTGCTTGCTTGTGTTGTGGGTACGTGCCTGTGTGTGTGTGTGTGTGCTTTTCCCTACATGGGACTGTGTTTGTGCGTGCTTGCTTGTGCTGTGGGTACGTGCCTGTGTGTGTGTGTGTTTGTGTGTGTGTGTGTGTGTGTTTGTGATTTTGCCTACATGCGACTGTGTTTGTGCATGCTTGCTTGTGTTGTGGGTACGTGCCTGTGTGTGTGTGTGTGTGTGTGTGTGTGTGTGTGTGTGTGTGTGTGTGTGTGTGTGTGTGTCCTGCTGTAATTGATGCTGCTGGCTAGCAACCAAAGCAGAGCAGAGTAGAACAGAGTAGAGCAGAACAGAGTAGAGCAGAACAGAGTAGAGCAGAACAGAGTAGAACAGAACAGAGTAGAGCAGAGTAGAGTAGAACAGAGTAGAACAGAGCAGAGTAGAACAGAGTAGAGTAGAACAGAGTAGAACAGAGCAGAGTAGAACAGAGTAGAACAGAACAGAGTAGAACAGAGTAGAGTAGAACAGAGTAGAACAGAGTAGAGCAGAACAGAGCAGAGTAGAACAGAGTAGAACAGAGTAGAGTAGAACAGAGTAGAACAGAGCAGAGTAGAACAGAGTAGAACAGAGCAGAGTAGAGTAGAACAGAGTAGAACAGAGTAGAGCAGAACAGAGCAGAACAGAACAGAGTAGAACAGAGCAGAACTGAACAGAGCAGAGCAGAGTAGAACAGAGCAGAGTAGAGTAGAGTAGAGTAGAGTAGAGTAGAGTAGAGTAGAGTAGAGTAGAGTAGAACAGAGCAGAACAGAGTAGAGTAGAGTAGAGTAGAGTAGAGTAGAGTAGAGTAGAGTAGAACAGAGCAGAGCAGAGCAGAGTAGAGTAGAGTAGAGTAGAGTAGAACAGAGCAGAGCAGAGTAGAGTAGAGTAGAGTAGAGTAGAGTAGAACAGAGCAGAACAGAGCAAGCAGAACAGAGTAGAGTAGAACAGAGCAGAGTAGAACTGAACAGAGCAGAGCAGAGTAGAACAGAGCAGAGCAGAGCAGAGTAGAGCAGAGCAGAGTAGAGTAGAGTAGAGTAGAGTAGAGTAGAGTAGAACAGAGCAGAGCAGAGCAGAGTAGAGTAGAACAGAACAGAGCAGAGCAGAGCAGAGTAGAGTAGAGTAGAGTAGAGTAGAACAGAGCAGAGCAGAGCAGAGCAGAGCAGAGTAGAGTAGAGTAGAGTAGAGTAGAGTAGAACAGAGCAGAGCAGAGTAGAGTAGAGTAGAGTAGAGTAGAACAGAGTAGAGTAGAACTCTGTCAATCACCGCATTCTTATCGGCAGACTCAATAGCCTTGGCTTCTCAAATGACTGCCTCGCCTGGTTCACCAACTACTTCTCAGATAGAGTTCAGTGTGTCAAATCGGAGGGCCTGTTGTCCGGACCTCTGGCAGTCTCTATGGGGGTGCCACAGGGTTCAATTCTCGGGCCGACTCTTTTCTCTGAATATATCCATGATGTCGCTCTTGCTGCTGGTGATTCTCTGATCCACCTCTACGCAGACGACACCATTCTGTATACATCTGGCCCTTCTTTGGACACTGTGATAACAAACCTCCAAACGAGCTTCAACGCCATACAACACTCCTTCCATGGCCTCCAACTGCTTTTAAATGCTATTAAAACTAAGTGCATGCTCTTCAACCGATCGCTGCCCGCACCCGCCCGCCCGACCAGCATCACTACTCTGGACGGTTCTGACCTAGAATATGTGGACAACTACAAATACCTAGGTGTCTGGTTAGACTGTAACCTCTCCTTCCAGACTCACATTAAGCATCTCCAATCCAAACTTAAATCTAGAATCGGCTTCCTATTTCGCAACAAAGCCTCCTTCACTCATGCTGCCAAACATACCATCGTAAAACTGACTATCCTACCGATCCTTGTCTTCGGCGATGTCATTTACAAAATAGCCTCCAACACTCTACTCAGCAAAATGGATGTAGTCTATCTCAGTGCCATCCGTGTTGTCACCAAAGCCCCATATAATACCCACCACTGCGACCTGTACGCTCTCGTTGACTGGCTCTCACTACATATCTGTTGCCAAACCCACTGGCTCCAGGTCATCTATAAGTCTTTTGTACTCTTCCACCCTGCTATGACACCACTCTTCCACCCTGCTATGACACCACTCTTTCACCCTGCTATGACACCACTCTTCCACCCTGCTATGACACCACTCTTACACCCTGCTATGACACCACTCTTCCACCCTGCTATGACACCACTCTTCCACCCTGCTATGAACCCACTCTTCCACCCTGCTATGACACCACTCTTCCACCCTGCTATGACACCACTCTTTCACCCTGCTATGACACCACTCTTCCACCCTGCTATGACACCACTCTTCCACCCTGCTATGACACCACTCTTACACCCTGCTATGACACCACTCTTCCACCCTGCTATGACACCACTCTTCCACCCTGCTATGACACCACTCTTTCACCCTGCTATGAACCCACTCTTCCACCCTGCTATGACACCACTCTTCCACCCTGCTATGACACCACTCTTTCACCCTGCTATGACACCACTCTTCCACCCTGCTATGACACCACTCTTCCACCCTGCTATGACACCACTCTTACACCCTGCTATGACACCACTCTTCCACCCTGCTATGACACCACTCTTCCACCCTGCTATGACACCACTCTTCCACCCTGCTATGACACCACTCTTACACCCTGCTATGACACCACTCTTACACCCTGCTATGAACCCTGGCCAGATCATGTGGTCAGTCAGAGTTTAAGTGCAACACAGTTCTCCAGTCCCAATGCTGTTGCATCCTTTTGAATTGCTATTGATAACTACATGCTCTGGTTAGTTCTCGTCACAAGAGTCCCAAGCTGTTGCGTTCGTCAGTAGTCGACTGGATTGTGTAGTGGTAAAACACCTTAGTAGAAAAATAAATCACCTCAACGCAATGATGAGTGACTGTTCTCCTGTGAAACCTGATGATGAGTGACTGTTCTCCTGTGAAACCTGATTATGAGTGACTGTACTCCTGTGAAACCTGATGATGAGTGACTGTTCTCCTGTGAAACCTGATGATGAGTGACTGTTCTCCTGTGAAACCTGATGATGAGTGACTGTTCTCCTGTGAAACCTGATTATGAGTGACTGTTCTCCTGTGAAACCTGATGATGAGTGACTGTTCTCCTGTGAAACCTGATGATGAGTGACTGTTCTCCTGTGAAACCTGATTATGAGTGACTGTTCTCCTGTGAAACCTGATGATGTGTGACTGTTCTCCTGTGAAACCTGATGATGAGTGACTGTTCTCCTGTGAAACCTGATGATGAGTGACTGTTCTCCTGTGAAACCTGATGATGAGTGACTGTTCTCCTGTGAAACCTGATGATGAGTGACTGTTCTCCTGTGAAACCTGATGATGAGTGACTGTTCTCCTGTGAAACCTGATGATGAGTGACTGTTCTCCTGTGAAACCTGATGATGAGTGACTGTTCTCCTGTGAAACCTGATGATGAGTGACTGTTCTCCTGTGAAACCTGATGATGAGTGACTGTTCTCCTGTGAAACCTGATGATGAGTGACTGTTCTCCTGTGAAACCTGATGATGAGTGACTGTTCTCCTGTGAAACCTGATGATGAGTGACTGTTCTCCTGTGAAACCTGATGATGAGTGACTGTTCTCCTGTGAAACCTGATGACGAGTGACTGTTCTCCTGTGAAACCTGATGATGAGTGACTGTTCTCCTGTGAAACCTGATGATGAGTGACTGTACTCCTGTGAAACCTGATGATGAGTGACTGTTCTCCTGTGAAACCTGATGATGAGTGACTGTTCTCCTGTGAAACCTGATGATGAGTGACTGTACTCCTGTGAAACCTGATGATGAGTGACTGTTCTCCTGTGAAACCTGATGATGAGTGACTGTTCTCCTGTGAAACCTGATGATGAGTGACTGTACTCCTGTGAAACCTGATGATGAGTGACTGTTCTCCTGTGAAACCTGATGATGAGTGACTGTACTCCTGTGAAACCTGATGATGAGTGACTGTACTCCTGTGAAACCTGATGATGATGGACTGTTACTCAGCCCATTATCAGCCTGAAAACGTTATCCCGGCAAAAAGGTCAAATGTCACAGTAGCCAAACGTTTTTCTCAATACATTACAGTCAATGGGAAAAGATGAGTGTCACAGATTAGCATCACAATATGGAATCACATAGAAAGGCATCACAGATATGACTCCCTCCCTCCCTCCCTCCCTCCCTCCCTCCCTCCCTCCCTCCCTCCCTCCCTCCCTCCATCCCTCCCTCCCTCCCTCCCACCCTCCCTCCCACCCTCCCTCCCTCCCTCCCTCCATCCCTCCCTCCCTCCCTCCCACCCTCCCTCCCACCCTCCCTCCCTCCCTCCCTCCCCATTTCCCACCCTCCCTCCCTCCCTCCCTCCCTCCCTCCATCCCTCCCTCCCTCCCTCCCACCCTCCCTCCCACCCTCCCTCCCTCCCTCCCTCCCTCCCTCCCACCCTCCCTCCCACCCTCCCTCCCTCCCTCCCTCCCTCCCACCCTCCATCCCTCCCTCCCTCCCTCCCACCCTCCCTCCCACCCTCCCTCCCTCCCTCCCTCCCTCCCTCCCTCCCACCCTCCCTCCCTCCCTCCCTCCCACCCTCCCTCCCTCCCTCCCTCCCTCCATCCATCCCTCCCTCCCACCCTCCCTCCCTCCCTCCCTCCCTCCCTCCCTCCCTCCATCCCTCCCTCCCTCCCTCCCTCCCTCCCTCCATCCCTCCCTCCCTCCCTCCCTCCCTCCCACCCTCCCTCCCACCCTCCCTCCCTCCCTCCCTCCCTCCCTCCCACCCTCCCACCCTCCCTCCCTCCCTCCCTCCATCCCTCCCTCCCTCCCTCCCTCCCTCCCTCCCACCCTCCCTCCCACCCTCCCTCCCTCCCTCCCTCCCTCCCTCCATCCCTCCCTCCCTCCCTCCCACCCTCCCTCCCACCCTCCCTCCCTCCCTCCCTCCCTCCCTCCCTCCCACCCTCCCTCCCACCCTCCATCCCTCCCTCCCTCCCTCCCACCCTCCCTCCCACCCTCCCTCCCTCCCTCCCTCCCTCCCACCCTCCCTCCCTCCCACCCTCCCTCCCTCCCTCCCTCCCTCCATCCATCCCTCCCTCCCACCCTCCCTCCCTCCCTCCCTCCCTCCCTCCCTCCCTCCCTCCCTCCATCCCTCCCTCCCTCCCTCCCTCCCTCCATCCCTCCCTCCCTCCATCCCTCCCTCCCTCCCTCCCACCCTCCCTCCCACCCTCCCTCCCTCCCTCCCTCCCTCCCACCCTCCCTCCCTCCCACCCTCCCTCCCTCCCTCCCTCCCTCCCTCCCACCCTCCCACCCTCCCTCCCTCCCTCCCTCCCTCCCTCCCTCCCTCCCACCCTCCCTCCCACCCTCCCTCCCTCCCTCCCTCCCTCCCTCCCTCCATCCCTCCCTCCCTCCCTCCCACCCTCCCTCCCACCCTCCCTCCCTCCCTCCCTCCCACCCTCCCTCCCACCCTCCATCCCTCCCTCCCTCCCTCCCACCCTCCCTCCCTCCCTCCCTCCCTCCCACCCTCCCTCCCACCCTCCCTCCCTCCCACCCTCCCTCCCACCCTCCCTCCCTCCCTCCCTCCCTCCCTCCATCCATCCCTCCCTCCCACCCTCCCTCCCTCCCTCCCTCCCTCCCTCCATCCCTCCCTCCCTCCCTCCCTCCCTCCCTCCCTCCCTCCCTCCCTCCCACCCTCCCTCCCACCCTCCCTCCCTCCCTCCCTCCCTCCCTCCCACCCTCCATCCCTCCCTCCCTCCCTCCCACCCTCCCTCCCACCCTCCCTCCCTTCCCCTCCCTCCCTCCCACCCTCCCTCCCTCCCTCCCTCCCACCCTCCCTCCCTCCCTCCCTCCCTCCCTCCATCCATCCCTCCCTCCCACCCTCCCTCCCTCCCTCCCTCCCTCCCTCCATCCCTCCCTCCCTCCCTCCCTCCCTCCCTCCCTCCCTCCCTCCCTCCCTCCCTCCCTCCATCCCTCCCTCCCTCCCTCCCACCCTCCCTCCCACCCTCCCTCCCTCCCTCCCTCCCTCCCTCCATCCCTCCCTCCCTCCCTCCCACCCTCCCTCCCACCCTCCCTCCCTCCCTCCCTCCCACCCTCCCTCCCACCCTCCCTCCCTCCCTCCCTCCCTCCCTCCCTCCATCCTTCACCCTCTCCCTCTCTCTCTTCTCTTTCTCTCTCCCTCTTCCCACCTCAATTCTATCCCCCTCCTTCACCTCTCACTTCACTTCCACAGACAGGATATTGACTCAGATATGTGTCAAGGGTTTTAGCTCATATGTCAATACATTGCATTCAAGGCAAAAAAGTTGGTGCTAGAGCTACATTGGGTCAATTGGTGAATGACACAGACGGACAGACACATCCACTCACAGACATACAGACATATCCACTCACAGACATACAGATATATCCACTCACAGACAGGCAGGCAGGCAGGCAGACAGACAGACAGACAGACAGACAGACAGACATATAAACTCACAGACAGACAGACAGACAGACAGACAGACAGACAGACAGACAAGCAGTCAGGCACGCAGACAAACTATAAACTCAACTTTTTTTTTATTGACTTGAAACTTGAAACTGTCTGTCTGTGTCTGTCTGCCTGGCTACCTGCCTACCTGCCTGCCTAACTGCCTTTCTGTGTCTGTTTGTCTGTGTCTGTTTGTCTGTGTCTGTCTCTCGGCATGTGTGTCTGTCTGATTAGAGGAGGTGACAGGGTTATAGGGGAGGTTTCAAAAGGCTTAAATGGGTTAATCTTCCCAAATGTTTCATATTTGTGACCGGGGGATCATCATGACCAAGTTTTTGAAATTTATAGTCAATCGACCCAAAATAAAAAAAAATGTAACCTCCATTGGACTAAATGGTCTTAAATGTATGTAGTTATGTTCTTGAGCTGTTCTTGTCTAATGATGTTCTGTATTATGTCATTCTGTATTATGGTTTATGTTTTGTATGGACCCCAGGAAGAGTAGCTGCTGCTTTTGCAACAGCTAATTGGGATCCTAATAAAATTCCAAATTCCAAACTAAGTCTTGTTATGAATTCTTGAATGAATTCTGAAGAGGATATTGGTCATATTTTTGTTGTTTTTTTTATTTTTATTTTTTAATTTATTTAATTTATTATTATTCCCCGCAAACCCTACCACCGTTCCCCCAATTGGAGTAGACTGATAAACATTTCTGTTTTTACCTTCAATTTATACATCTTATACACATTTTACAGACACAGTCTACTTTATAATAGTTCTCTCTTGTTTGTTCTTAGTCCTTCCTCTATTTCTGTTGTCCATCCAGTTTGATTTCCACTTGTAACTGCTATTTCACAATAGCTCCGCACCTATACACATTTCACAGATCCCGTATGCCCTACATTGTTTATCTTGTTATTAGTCCCACCCTTCAGCTCCACTCAACCTTTCCCATCTATCTTCCAACATCATCCATTTCGGATTTTTATTTGCCATATATTTTTCAACTGTGCTGTGATGCTTCACAAAAGATTTGAATCTTCCTATTCTCATAGCTTCCACGGATTGTAAATTAAAAATAAACATTTTTGCTAAAATAATTATTATATTATTGATTGATTGACTATGGCTTTTCAAATCCCCCAGTATTGCTATCTGTAGCGTTAGTTCTACGCAAATGTTGCAATTCTTCAACCATTCCTGGACCTGTGACCAAAAACGAGCTACATGCGGACAATACCAAAATAAATGGTCTAATGACTCTGCCTCCTCACAGCAGAATCTACAGAGCTGGGAAGATTGTATCCCCCATATATATAACATTCTATTAGTTGCAAGAATTTTGTACAATAATTTAAATTGAAAAATTCGAAGTTTTGAATCCGGCGTTGTTTTGCGTATCAATTCATAAACCATGTGCCATGGAATGGGTACATCGAAAATCTCTTCCCAACTATTTTGCAATTTATATGGCACAGATGTAAGTTTTTTGGTCCTTAAATGAAATTGGTATATGTTTTTATTTATCACACTTTTATTTAACCATTTATGTTCTTTAATATAAGGCCGACATACAAGTTCCTTACTTTTATCCCCTTCCACCTGCCTCTTCCATTTTTGTGGTAATGCCGCAATTAATTGGTTGTAATTTTGGGTAGAGCAGACATTTCCATATGTCTGTGTTAGCTGCATGTGTGACATTACTCCACCAGTCCTATTTATGATATCATTCACAAAAATTATACCTTTTTTAAACATTTCTTCGATAAATACAGTTTTTTTATCAATTACTATATTTGAATTTAACCACAAGATTTGTTGTACTATTTGTTCCGTCCTTTCAGGTGGATTAAACTGAAATTGCAACCAACTTTCTAAAGCTTGTTTAAAAAATAAAGATATTTTGGAAATTATTTCCTTTTCAAGCAACCGAAAGTGAGCAGGTGTAATCTGAATAAAGGGAAAAAGGCCCTTCTTGAACATAGGATGAGACATTCATACCAATCTACTAGAGAACCAGTTTGGATTTAAGTATAACTTTTGTATGACTGATGCCTTTAGTGAGAGGTCTAATGCTTTAATATTTAATAATTTCTGCCCTCCGAATTCATATTCGTTATATAAATAGGCCCTTTTAATTTTATCTGGCTTGCCGTTCCAAATAAAATTGAATATTTTTTGTTCATATAATTTAAAAAGCAGGTCACTAGGTGTAGGCAAAACCATAAGCAAATAGGTAAACTGTGATATGATTAAAGAGTTAATCAGGGTGATTTTCCCACAAATAGACAGGTATTTTACTTTCCATGGTAGCAAGATCTTATCTATTTTTGCTAACTTTCTATAAAAATTTATTGGAGTGAGATCATTTCTTCCTTTTGGGATTTGTATACCGAGTATGTCCACATCACCGTCAGACCATTTAATTGGTAAACTACATGGCAATGTAAAATGTGTATTTTTTAGTGATCCAATACGTAATATGGTACATTTATCATAATTTGGTTTTAATCCAGAGAGGATAGCAAATGTATCTAGATCCTCTAAGAGGCCGTGGAGAGTTTCTAGTTGTGGTTTTAAAAGAAAACATGAATCATCAGCGTACAATGACACCTTAGTTTTTAGGCCCTGGATTTCTAATCCCTTAATATTAATGTTTGATCTAATTTTAACAGCTAACATTTCGATGGCAATAATAAATAGATATGCCGATAGTGGACAACCTTGTTTTACTCCTCTAGATAGTTTAAAACTTTCTGAGATGTAGCCATTATTTACTATTTTACACCTAGGGTTACTATACATAATTTTTACCCATTTTATAAGAGATTCCCCAAAATTGAAATATTCTAGGCATTTATATATAAACTCCAGTCGTACTTTATCAAAAGCCTTTTCAAAATCAGCTATGAAAACCAGGCCTGGTGTCCCCGATATTTCATAGTGTTCCATTGTTTCCAGTACTTGCCTTATATTATCTCCAATGTATCGCCCATGTAAAAAACCTGTCTGATTAGGATGAATAATATCTGACAAAACTTTTTTTATTCTATGCGCCATGCATTTTGCTAGGATTTTTGCATCACAACACTGAAGTGTAAGAGGTCTCCATCTTTTTGTTGTTGATTTACTTGAAAGTATCCGAGCAGGCGAAACAGCGCCCCTCTGTCTCCGTATGCGATCTATCTGATGCTGTCTTGTCAAAAAGACAGTGACATTGTTGCCGCCCATAGCATTGAATGCAAGGGAAGCCAGTGAGCATTTGGCCTCCCTTGATAAAAAAAAGTATAAAATAATAAGCCAATAAGGGTTGAGCTAAACTCAGTGAGCTCAACTGTGAATGGTCCTGGCGCATCAAAAAAAAGTGTCAAGGGAAGCCAGTTTGGATTTGGCTTCACTCATATCATATCTAGAGAAACACAGTACCAGTCAAAGGTTTTGACACATTGTAACGACGTGCGCTGAGAATTGGGAAGCAAGTTCAGGGAGTGAGTGTTTTAATAAACAAACTCAACTAAATACAAAACAAGACACACAGACAACGCACAGACAATACACTGGGACAGAAACAATGATGCCTGGGGAAGGAACCAACGGCAGTGCCATATACAGGGAAGGTAATCAGGGAGGTGACGGAGTCCAGGTGAGTCTGAAGGTGCGCGTAACGATGGTGTCAGGTGTGCGCCAAAACGAGCAGCCTGGTGACCTAGAAGCCAGAGAGGAAGCACACGTGTCACACACCTACTCATTTCAGGGTTTTTCTTTATTTGTACTATTTTCAACATGGTAGAAAAAATAGTGAAGACATCAAAACTATGAATAAACACATATGGAATCATGTAGTAACCTTAAAAGTGTTAAACAAATCAAAATATATTTGATATTCTTCAAAGTAGTCACCCTTTGCCTTGATGACAGCTTTGCACACTTATAGACAGAGCTAAGGATGCAAGGACTGACTATCTATGATATCAACATTATAGTTTAACCTCTACCGAGCACCTACCCCGGGTCCGGGAGCACCCCCCACCCCCCCCCCCCCCACACTGATTAGCATCGCTAGCATAGCGTCACAATTAAATAGTAGCATCTAAATATCATTAAATCACAAGTCCAAGACACCTAATGAAAGATACAGATCCTGTGAATAAAGCCACCATTTCAGATTTTTTAAATGTTTTACAGGGAAGACACAATATGTAAATCTATTAGCTAAACACGTTAGCAAAAATCACCATTTTTCTTGTCCACCATTTTCTCTCAACACCAGTAGCTATCACCAATTCGGCTAAACTAAGATATTGATAGCCCCTAACCAAGAAAAAACCTCCTCAGATGACAGTCTGATAACATATTTATGGTATAGGATAGGTTTTGTTAGAAAAATGTGCATATTTCAGGTAGATGTCATAGGTTACAATTGCACCCACCGTCACAAATGGACTAGAATAACTACATAGAGCAACGTGTTTACCTACTTACTAATCATCAAACATTTCGTAAAAATACACAGCATACACGAATCGAAAGACACAGATCCTGTGAATACAGACAATATTTCAGATTTTCTAAGTGTCTTACAGCGAAAACACAATAAATCGTTATATTAGCATACCACATATGCAAACGTTACCAGAGCATTGATTCTAGCCAAAGAGAGCGATAACGTAAACATCGCCAAAATATATTAATTTTTCACTAACCTTCTCAGAATTCTTCAGATGACACTCCTGTAACATCACATTACACAATCCATATAGAGTTTGATCGAAAATGTGCATATTTAGCGGCACAAATCGTGCTTACACAATGGAAATACTGTCCAACTACTCAAGCAATCTGCCCGGCAGCATCATGATAATACAACTATTTTTATCGAAAACTATTCATAAACTTGACAAAAAAAATACAGGTTGGACATGAAATGAAAGATGTATTAGTTATTAATGCAACCGCAGAGTTAGATTTTTAAAATTAATGTTACTAGACATACAGTGTGCGTTACAGCCAGACTAGTGACGCAATAACGGCGTCACTAATCACCATTATGGAGTTTACATTTTTCCACATAAAAACGGAATAACATCATAAATAGCTCTTACTTTTCGATGAGCTTCCATAAGAATCTTGCCATGGTGGTTCTTTGTCCAAAAGAATCGTTGCTTGGTTGTAAAACGTTGCATTCAACTTATGATATAGCAGCTAACTATAGCTAACAATTGCTAACATTAGCTAACGTGTTCAAATCCTCAATACGCAATACTGAGGAAATTCCGAAAAATAGCAATATACTCGCATAATCTGATATAACTCGGTTTCAAATAGCTTCGTTATGATGTTTCTAACACCTATATCAAATTAAATTACAGACTGATATATCTAAAGTTCATTACTGAGTGCTCGAAAATGGCATGCCCAGGTCTCTCTCTGCGTAAAGTTCAACGTCGAAAAGATGGCGTACCTCACTCCTTGGTGTTTTATAACCTCTGAGAGCCACCTAGGAAGCCCATTCCACTTCTCATTGGTTACTGACATCCAGGGGAAGGCGGGTGCAGTTCGTGTCGTTCCATAGGATATACACACCCCTTTAAACTGAACTGAGATCAGAGCTTCGCTCTCAGACCTTCGCAAAACCTGTCATGGATTTCGCTGTAGAAAAAGTTCTGTTCCACTCAGAGACATAATTCAAACGGCTATAGAAACTAGATAGTGTTTTCTATCCAATAATAACAATAATATGCATATTGTACAATCAAGAATTGAGTAGGAAGCCGTTTCATCTGTAGAGACAATTATGCTAATTTGAAACAGCACCCCCTATAGTCGCAAGAAGTTAAATGTGTTGAGGCTATACAGTGTTTGTTTACATTTACTTTTTTTTACAAACACTCGAGTAATTCATGTTGTTCCTCACACTACCGTCTCTGGTAAACACACACTATATCAAATAAAGTCTACGTTTATTTGTCACATTTACAGGATACAGAAGATGTAAATGGTACAATGAAATGGTTACTTGCATATTTGCACAATAGCAATATCAAAAATAGAAAGTATCAAGATAAAAATACTGTATAAATATGTTATAATTAGTAGATGATGCTTATCTAAATTGATGGGTCATGTGAAAGAAATTCTATAACCAGCCCCCAGCCACATCTAGCTAAGTGGATGGGTCACTACTGACTAGACATGTACACATGTTAATGAAATACAATCAATGGCCCGTAATCACTTCCAGACACACCTGGCTAACTTGATGGGTCATGTAATCATCTGGCGGAGTCTTTTGTTTAGACATGTAGCTAACTAGCTAGCCAATTAATGAACCGTACTAGCAATATAAATGGATGGTCATAGCTAGCCACCATGCATGAAATGCTGTAGCTAACAGTAAGCTTTAACTTGCAATGAAAATAACTTTCTGCCAAAATTAGAAATAATATAATATCTGAAAACTGTAGCTAGACTCTTACCCGTATAGATGGATGAACGCTTCATGGCAGACTGCAACCCCTTTCATTATATAAGACGAAGTAAGATGCCCTGTGGCGTTTCTATTTTGTTTGTACAGCTTGCTTGGCCCGTTGTGTCATGTCACTCCGATTCACACGTCAATGCCATAAGAATAATCCAATCTTTCTCCTCTCTGTTACAGATGCCACGGTTGCCCTTAGTTTGAAGATGTAATCCGGAGACAGGTGTTTTATACAAAAGCCTTCCGTGGTCTCTTTTTGACTCCCTCCTAATTTGCAATCAAACGGCAGAATTTTCTCCATTTATTTCTCATACTCTGCTTCCACTGGGCATTCCACTGATTTCAAAACTCGGTCACAATCTTCCGTGAGAAGAACACTGTTGATCCCCGTTTGTTCCCCGTCACTGTCATCAGAAGACTCTACAATGTATGTTTCAATTAATTGATTCATTTTCAGAGTCGGAGGGAGTCGCATGGCATGATCGTCCTCTAGAAACTAGTCCATCACAACTTTACCCCACTGATATTTGTCGATACTGCCTGATAAATTCAGGGCAGCAATGTTGTTGAGAACAGTAGAGAGACTTTTGCAGTTTTTCTTGGCTATACCTTTCAAAAAAGCAGTGGTAGCAAGGATTATCTACACATACTGAGCAGTTCATGTTATAGACAGATGGTGGCTAAACCAACGAGGCTCACAATTTAACAATTTAAAATAAAATAATCATCTATTTGTCACACGCGCCAAAAACAACAGGTGTAGACCTTACCGTGAAATGCTTACTTACAAGCCCTTAACCAACAGTGCAGTTCAAGAAAGAGTTAAGAAAATATTGACCAAATAAATATAAAAAAGTAATAAAATAAAATAACATTAACGAGGCTATATACACGGGGTACCAGTACCGAGTCAATGTGTGGGGGTACAGGTTCAGGTTACTTGAGGTAATTTGTACATGTAGGTAGGGGTGAAGTGACTATGCATAGATAATAAACAGGGAGTAGCAGCAGTGTAAAAACACATCCGGGGGGGGGGGGGCGGGTTCAATGTAAATAGTTCGGGTGGCCATTTGATTAATTGTTCAGCAGCCTTGTGGCTTCAGGGTAGAAGCTGTTAAGGAGCCTTTTGGACCTAGACTTGGTGCTTCGGTATCACTTGCCGTGTGGTAGCAGAGATAACAGTCTATGACTAGTGTGGCTGAGGTCTTTGATAATTTTTGGGGGTTTCCTCTGACACCGCCTAGTATACAGGTCCTGGATGGCAGGAAGCTTGGCCCCAGGGGTGTACTGGGCCATACGCACTACCCTCTGTTGTGCCTTACGGTCAGATGCAGAGCAGTTGCCATACCAGGCGGTGAGGCAACCAGTCAGGATTTCTCTCAATGGTGCAGCTGTAGAACTTATTGAGGATCTGGGGACCAATGTCAAATCTTTTCAGACTCCTGAGGGGGAAAATGTGTTGTCTAGCCCTCTTCACGACTGTCTTGGTGTGTTTGGACCATGATAGTTTGTTGGTGATGTGAACACCAAGGAGCTTGAAACTCTCGACCCGCTCCACTACAGCCCCGTCGATGTTAATGGCCTGTTCGTCCCTCCTTTTCCTGTAGTCCACAATTAGCTCTTTTGTCTTGCTCACATTGAGGGAGAGGTTATTGTCCTTGTACCACACTGTCAGGTCTCTGACCTCCTCCCTATAGTCTGTCTCATCGTTGTCGGTGATCAGGCCTATCACTGTTGTGTCATCAGCAAACTTAATGATGGTGTTGGAGTCGTGTTTGGCCGTGCAGTCGTAGGTGAACAGGGAGTACAGGAGGGGACTAAGCACACCCCCCTGAGGGGCCCCTGTGTTGAGGATCAGTCTGGCAGACGTGTTGTTTCCTACCCTTACCACCTGGGGGTGGCCCGTCAGGAAGTCCAGGATCCAGTTGCAGAGGGAGGTATTTAGTCCCAGGGTCCTTAGCTTAGTGATGAGCTTTGCGGGTACTATGGTGTTGAATGCTGAGCTGTAGTCAATGAACATCATTCTCACACAGGTGTTCCTTTTGTCCAGGTGGGAAAGGGCAGTGTGGAGTGCAATTGAGATTGCATCATCTGTGGATCTGTTGGGGCGGTATGCCAATTGGAGTGGGTCTAGGGTGTCCGGGATAATGCTGTTAATGTGAGCCATGACCAGCCTTTCAAAGCACTTCACGGCTACCGACAGCGCTACAGGGCGGTAATCATTTAGGCAGGTTACCTTAGTGTTCTTGGGCACAGGGACTATGGTGGTCTGCTTGAAACATGTTGGTATTACAGACTCGGACAGGGAGAGGTTGAAAAAGTCAGTGAATGCATTTGCCAGTTGGTTAGCGCATGCTCTGAGTACACGTTCTGGTAACCTGTCTGGCTCTGCGACCTTGTGAATGTTGACCTGTTTAAAGGTCTTACTCACATCAGCTATGGAGAGCGTGATCACACAGTCGTCCGGAATAGCTTGTGCTCTCATGCATGCTTCAGTGTTGCTTGCCTCAAAGCGAGCATAAAAGGCATTTTGCTCGTCTGGTAAACTCACGTTACTGGGCAGCTCGCGGCTGAGTTTCCCATTGTAGTCCGTAATAGTTTTCAAGCTCTGCCACATCCGACGAGCGTCGGAGCCGGTGTAGTAGGATTCAATCTTAATCCTGCATTGACACTTTGCCTGTTTGATGGATCGTCGGCGGGCATAGCGGGATTTCTTATAACCTTCCGGATTAGTGTCCAGTTCCTTGAAAGCGGCAGCTCTAGCCTTTAGCTCAGTTCCAGATATTGCTTGTAATCCATGGTTTCTGGTTGGGATATATACGTACAGTCACTGTGGGGACGACGTCGTCAATGTACTTATTGATGAAGCTGATGACTGAGGTGGTATACTCCTCAATGCCATTGGATGAATCCTGGAACATATTCCAGTCTGTGCTTGCAAAACAGTCCTGTAGCTTAACACCGTGTCATGTGACCACATCTGTATTTTGTGAGTCACTGTTACTTCCTGCTTTCGATTTTGCTTGTAAGCAGGAATCAGGAGGATATAATTATGATCAGATTTGCCAAATGGAGGGCGAGGGAGAGCTTTGTCCTTGTCTCTGTGTTTGGAGTAAAGGTGGTCTAGAGTTTTTTCCCTCTGGTTGCACATGTGACATGCTGTTAGAAATGAGGTAAATCAGATTTAAGTTTGCCTGCATTAAAGTCCATGGCCACTAGGAGCGCCGCTTCTGGATGAGCAATTTCTTGTTTGCTTATGGCCTTATAGAGCTTGTTAAGTGCGTTCTTAGTGCCAGCTTCGGTTTGTGGTGGTAAAAAGACGGCTACGAATAATATAGATTAGAACTCTCTTGGTAGATAGTGTGGTCTACAGCTTATCATAAGGTACTCTACCTCAGGCGAGCAATACCTCGAGACTTCTTTAATATTAAACTTTGCCCACCAGCTTTAATTGACAAATAGACACACGCCCCTTGTCTTACCAAAAGTAGGTTCTCTGCCGGTGCATGGAAAATCCCGCCAGCTCTATATTAACCCGTGTCGTCGTTCAGCCATGACTCTGTGAAACCTAAGATATTACAGTTTTGAATGTCCCTTTGGTTGGATAATCTTTATCATAGATTGTCCATTTTGTTTTCCTATGATTTCACGTTGGCCAATAGAACGGATGGCAGTGGGGGTTTACTCACTCGCCTACAAATTCTCAGAAGCAGCCCGACCGCCGTCCCCTTTTTCTCCGTCTTTTCTTCACACAAATGACAGGGATTTGGGCCCGTTCCCGAGAAAGCAGTATATCCTTCGCGTCGGACTCGCTAAAGAAAATCTCAATCATCAATTTTATTGATATTTACAGATGACACGTTTGTTAAAAAGGCACATGAAAATGTACATTTTCAGAAAGCATTTCTGTCAAAATACACATTTTGATAAAAAATAAAAAGTCTATGTGAAGGTGTAATGTGCGTCGTACGGATAGCTCCTGAAACGGAACCCATATCATTAATTTATAAGTCCAAATATTGATGTAGCAACTATAGATTGCCCTTTTAAATGGAGGAACTCAGTTTAAACGACTCTCTTTAGGACGATAATCCATATCACTCACGTTGCTGTTTCTCTTTCCGATCTCCGCTCTCTCCTCAGTCAGTCCGTTAGAGATTTATCCAGCTCAGACCTTTAGTGTGTGTGTGTGTGTGTGTGTGTGTGTGTGTGTGTGTGTGTGTGTGTGTGTGTGTGTGTGTGTGTGTGTGTGTGTGTGTGTGTGTGTGTGTGTGTCTGTGAGTGTGTGTGTTGCAGTCAGAAAGAGGAAAGTCTTACACAATGTTTAATCAGGGCTCCTGTCTCATCACAAAGATGCCCAAGGCTTTTTAGATGGTGTGGGCATGTTCACTATCAGGGATGTGTGTACTATATACAATTCATTCGAAAAGTATTCAGACCCCTCAACTTTTTCAAAATTTTGTAACATTACAGCCTAAAATTGAGGTACGTTGTTTTTTCCTCCTCATCAACCTACACACAATACCACATAACGACATAGCAAAAACAGTTTAAAACATTTTGTAAAAATACAAAACTGAAATATCATATTTACATAAGTATTCAGACCCTTTACTCAGTACTTTGTTGAAACACCTTCGGCAGCGATTACAGCCTCAAGTCTTCTTGGTTATGACGCCTACAAGCTTGGCACACCTGTATTTGGGGAGTTTCTCCCATTCTTCTCTGCAGATCCTCTCACGCTCTGTCAGGTTGGATGGGGAGCGTCGCTGCACAGCTATTTTCAAGTCTCTCCAGAGATGTTTGATCGGGTTCAAGACCGGGCTCTGGCTGGGCCACTCAAGGACATTCAGAGACTTGTCCCGAAGCCACTCCTGCGTTGTCTTGGCTGTGTGCTTAGGGTCTTAGGGTCTTGTCCTGTTGGAATATGAACCTTCGCCCCAGTCTCAGGTCCTGAGCGCTCTGGAGCAGGTTGTCATCAACGATCTCTCTGTTCAACTTTCATTTTTTCATCTTTCCCTCAATCCTGACTAGTCTCCCAATCTCTGCTGCTGAAAACATTCCCACAGCATGATTCTGCCATCACCATGCTTCACTGTAGGAATGGTGCCAGCTTCTCCCAGACGTGTCCAACTTTCATTTTTTCATTTTTCCCTCAATCCTGACTAGTCTCCCAATCTCTGCTGCTGAAAACATTCCCACAGCATGATTCTGCCATCACCATGCTTCACTGTAGGAATGGTGCCAGCTTCTCCCAGACGTGTCTCTTGGCATTCAGGCCAAATATTTCAATATTGGTTTCATCAGACCAGAGAATCTTCTTTCTCATGGTCTCAGAGTCCTTTAGGTGCCTTTTGGAAAACTCCAAGAAGGCTGTCATGTGCCTTTTACCGAGGAGTGTCTCTGGCCACTCTACCATGAAGGTCTGATTGGTGGAGTCCTGCAGAGATGGTTGTCCTTCTGGAAGGTTCTTCCATCTCCACAGAGGAACTCTAGAGCTCTGTGAGAGTGACCATCGGGTTCTTGGTCACCTCCCTGACCAAGGCCCTTCTCCCCCAATTGCTCTGTTTGGCTGGGCGGCTAGCTCTAGGAAGAGTCTTGGTGGTTCCAAACTTCTTCCATTTAAGAATGATGGAGGCCACTGTGTTCTCGGGGACCTTCAATGCTGCTGACATTTTTTGGTACCCTTCCCCAGATCTGTGCCTCGACCCAATCCTGTCTCGGAACTCTACGGACAATTTCCTTCGACCTCATGGCTTAGTTTTTGCTCTGACACACACTGTCGACTGTGGGACATTATATAGACAGGTGTGTGCCTTTCCAAATCATGTCCAATCAATTGAATTTATCACAGGTGGACTCCAATCAAGTTGTAGAAACATCTCAAGGATGATCAATGGAAACAGGATGCACCTGACCTCAATTTCAAGTCTCATAGCAAAGGATCTGAATTCTTATATAAAGTAAGGTATTTCTGTTTATTATTTTTAATATGTTTGCAAAAAAATCTTTAAGCCTATTTTCGCTATTTCATTAAGGGGTATTGTGTGTAGATTGAGGATTATTTAATAAAAATCTATTTTAGAATACGGCTGTAACATAACACTCGTTCTGTCTCAATTCAATTTAAGGGCTTTATTGGCATGGAAACATATGTTTACATTTGCCAAAGCAAATGTAATAGATAACAAACCAAAGTGAACTAAACAATAACAACATTAACAGTAAACATTACACTCGCAAAAGTTCCAAAAGAATAAAGGCATCTCAAATGTCATATAATGTGCAAATAGTTAAAGTACAAAAGGGAAATTAAATAAACATAAATATGGGTTGTATTTACAGTGGTGTTTGTTCTTCACCGGTTGCCCTTTTCTTGTGGCATCAGGTCATAAATCTTGCTCCTGTGATGACACACTGTGGTACTTCACCCAATAGATATGGGAGTCAATCAAAATGTTATTTATTTTCAAATTCTTTGTAGGTCTGTGTCTCTAATGTGGTCGTACATTTGGCAGGAGGTTAGGAAGTGCTGCTCAGTTTCCACCTCATTTTGTGGGCAGTGTGCACATAGCCTGTCTTGTCTTGAGAGCCAGGTCTGCCTACTGTGGCCTTTCTCAATAGCAAGGATATGCTCGCTGAGTTTGTACATAAAAAAGTAATCTTATTTAACTAGGCAAGTCATTTAAGAACAAATTCTTATTTACAGTGACGGCCTACACCGGCCAAACCCGGACGACGCTGGGTCAATTGTGGGACGTCCAATCACGGCCGGTTGTGATACAGCCTGGATTCGATACACGGTGTCTGTAGTGACGCCTCTAGCACTGAGATGCAGTGCCTTAGACCGCTGCGCCACTTGGGAGTCAAAGCTTTCCTTAAGTTTGGGTCAGTCACAGTGGTCAGGTATTCTGCCGCTGTGTACTATCTGTTTAGGGCCAAATAATATTCTAGTTTGCTCTGTTTTTAATTCTTTCCAATTTGTCAAGTAATTATCTTTTGTTTTTCTCATGATTTGGTTGGGTCTAATTGTGTTGCTGTCCTGGGGCTCTGTGGGGTCTGATTGTGTTTGTGAACAGAGCCCCAGGACCAGCTTGCTTAGGGGTCTCTTCTCCAGGTTAATTTATCTGTATTTGATGGCTTTGTTATGGAAGGTTTGGGAATGTAATATTTCTCTCTCTCTAACATTTAGCTATAGGAACTGTATAACTCTCTCTCTTTCTCTCTCTCTCTCTCTCTCTCTCTCTCTCTCTCTCTCTCTCTCTTTCTCTTTCTCTCTTTCTCTTTCTCTTTCTCTTTCTCTTTCTCTCTCTCTTTCTCTCTCTCTCTCTCTCTCTCTCTCTCTCTCTCTCTCTCTCTCTCTCTCTCTCTCTCTCTCTCTCTCTCTCTCTCTCTCTCTCTCTCTCTCTTTCTCTTTCTCTCTCTCTTTCTCTCTCTCTTTCTCTCTCTCTCTCTCTCTTCTCTCTCTCTCTCTCTCTCTCTCTCTCTCTCTCTCTCTCTCTCTCTCTCTCTCTCTCTCTCTCTAGCTCTCTCTAGCTCTCTCTCTCTCTCTCTCTCTCTCTCTCTCTCTCTCTCTCTCTCTCTCTCTCTCTCTCTCTCTCTCTCTCTCTCTCTCTAGCTCTCTAGCTCTCTCTCTCTAGCTCTCTCTCTAGTCTCATTAAGATTTCACTCTGGTGGGTGACCCTGCCAATCATTTACAGCCAATTGCCTCCTGACAATGTTTTTTCTTTTCCTCTTGAAGGAGAATGACTGATTCCCCCTTGAATGTTAATGCCCTGTTAATTCAGAAGAGAGGCTGAGGAGAGAGACAAAGAGAGGCAGAGGAGATAGGGAGCAATGGGGAGAAAGAGGGGCTGAGGAGAGAGACAAAGAGAGAGGCTAAGGAGATACAGAAAGAGAGAGAGCTGAGGAGAGAGAGTTAAGAGAGAAAGAGAGAGAGAGTGAGCGCAAACAGCATCAACCAGTCAGTCAGCCAGTTATAAAAATATTTGAATTAGTGTGGTGAACCAGAGTGAAAGAACATCGTCTTCTCTTTACTCTGCCAGGTTTTCTTCACAGTAACACTTGACCCTATATTGACTCACTGACACATTCACAAGACTATATATGAACACACTACACTGACACACTACGCTGATACACTGACACACTGACACACTGACACACTGACACACTACACCGACACACTGACACACTACACTGACACACTGACACACTACACTGACACACTACACTGACACACTGACACACTGACACACTGACACACTACACTGACACACTGACACACTACACTGACACACTGACACACTGACACACTACACTGACACACTGACACACTGACACACTACAGTGACTCTCTCACACACAACCCACACATATTCACATACACTACACATGTTCACATACACTACACATATTCACATACACTACACATATTCACATACACTACACATATTCACATACACTACACATATTCATATACACTACGTATATTCATATACACTACGTATATTCATATACACTACACATATTCACATACACTACACATATTCACATACACTACACATATTCACATACACTACACATATTCACATACACTACACATATTCACATACACTACACATATTCACATACACTACACATATTCACATACACTACACATATTCACATACACTATACATATTCACATACACTATACATATTCACATACACTACACATATTCACATACACTACACATATTCACATATACTACACATATTCACATACACTACACATATTCACATACACTACACATATTCACATACACTACACATATTCACATACACTACACATATTCACATACACTACACATATTCACATACACTACACATATTCACATACACTACACATATTCATATACACTACACATATTCACATACACTACACATGTTCACATACACTACACATATTCATATACACTACACATATTCACACACACTACACATATTCACATACACTACACATATTCACATACACTACACATATCACATACACTACACATATTCACATACACTACACATATTCACATACACTACACATATTCACATACACAACACATATTCATATACACTACAGATATTCACATACACTACACATATTCACATACACTACACATATTCACATACACTACACATATTCACATACACTACACATATTCACATACACTACACATATTCACACACACTACACATATTCACATACACTACACATATTCATATACACTACACATATTCACATACACTACACATATTCATATACACTACACATATTCACATACACTACACATAGTTCCTTTATGGACATGTCTACCTCAAATACCTTGTACCTCAGCATATTGATCTGATACTCTGGTAAAATCGTGTTTTTTTTTAAATTCCTCGTGTGACCAATTTTCTTTATAACAGAATTTTTAAAGTCTACACTCGTTTTATTCTGTGTATTTGACACACACACTTCAATTAGATTTTGTAGGATTTGTACACAAACTTTTTATTTTTCCTATTTATTGTACACATAATACTTGAATTGGGTAAGAAGTACTAGTTTTCTACCAACAGTTGTTATCTAATATTCCCTCTAGAATATGGACGTCAATACTGTCAAATGAATAAGTAGTTAAACATTTTTCATTCCATTGTGGAGACAAACTTATTTTCCTCCTCCTGACTGTTCACAGACTCTTTCTCTTCCCTATGAGAGGGTGAAAGACAGAACAGTGACAGGAGTGTAGACAGCAGACAACAAAGTATTGATTCTAAATCGTCTGCGGGACGAGTTTAGAATGAATTGTGTTTTATGGCGGCAGACAGCAACACTGAAACAACTGCATCGTCGATAAAAAGATGTCTGTTCATGGAATTGTATAGATTGTCTATTCGTTAATAATCCCTTTGTGTACATATATGCTCTAGTGGTGAACAAATTGGTAGATATTATGCTTATGAGAAGTCTTGTAATGCATTATAACTGCATCATAATGCACCCGTAGGAGATGAAAGGGAACATCCATTGGATTAAGCAGTTGCGGCAACATATTCCCCATATTCTCATAGCGTGCATATGTAATTAAACTTTACCTGTACTGACTGAATGACTGGTTGACTGACTGGTTGACTGGTTGACTGACTGACTGGTTGACTGACTGGTTGACTGGCTGACTGACTGACTGACTGACTGAATGGATGACTGACTGACTGACTGGTTGACTGGTTGACTGACTGACTGGTTGACTGACTGACTGACTGACTGACTGAATAGATGACTGACTGACTGACTGGTTGACTGACTGACTGACTGGTTGACTGACTGGTTGACTGGCTGACTGACTGACTGGTTGACTGACTGACTGACCGGTTGACTGACTGACTGACTGGTTGACTGGTTGACTAGCTGACTGACTGACTGGTTGACTAGCTGACTGGCTGACTGGTTGACTGACTGACTGACTGGTTGATTGACTGGTTGACTGACTGGTTGACTGACTGACTGACTGGTTGACTGACTGGTCGACTGGCTGACTGACTGATTGAATGGCTGACTGGTTGACTGGCTGACTGGTTGACTGACTGACTGGTTGATTGACTGGTTGACTGACTGGTTGACTGACTGACTGACTGGTTGACTGACTGGTCGACTGGCTGACTGACTGATTGAATGGCTGACTGGTTGAATGGCTGACTGGTTGACTGGCTGACTGGTTGACTGGCTGACTGACTGGTTGACTGACTGACTGACTGGTTGACTGGCTGACTGGTTGACTGATTGAATGGCTGACTGGTTGACTGGCTGACTGGTTGACTGACTGACTGACTGGTTGATTGACTGGTTGACTGACTGGTTGACTGACTGACTGACTGGTTGACTGACTGGTCGACTGGCTGACTGACTGATTGAATGGCTGACTGGTTGACTGGCTGACTGGTTGACTGACTGACTGACTGGTTGACTAACTGACTGACTGACTGACTGACTGACTGACTGGTTGACTGGCTGACTGACTGGTTGACTGACTGGTCGACTGGCTGACTGGTTGACTGGCTGACTGGCTGACTGGTTGACTGACTGACTGACCGGTTGACTGACTGACTGACTGGTTGACTGGTTGACTAGCTGACTGACTGACTGGTTGACTAGCTGACTGGCTGACTGGTTGACTGACTGACTGACTGGTTGATTGACTGGTTGACTGACTGGTTGACTGACTGACTGACTGGTTGACTGACTGGTCGACTGGCTGACTGACTGATTGAATGGCTGACTGGTTGACTGGCTGACTGGTTGACTGACTGACTGGTTGATTGACTGGTTGACTGACTGGTTGACTGACTGACTGACTGGTTGACTGACTGGTCGACTGGCTGACTGACTGATTGAATGGCTGACTGGTTGAATGGCTGACTGGTTGACTGGCTGACTGGTTGACTGGCTGACTGACTGGTTGACTGACTGACTGACTGACTGGTTGACTGGCTGACTGGTTGACTGATTGAATGGCTGACTGGTTGACTGGCTGACTGGTTGACTGACTGACTGACTGGTTGATTGACTGGTTGACTGACTGGTTGACTGACTGACTGACTGGTTGACTGACTGGTCGACTGGCTGACTGACTGATTGAATGGCTGACTGGTTGACTGGCTGACTGACTGGTTGACTAACTGACTGACTGACTGACTGACTGACTGACTGACTGGTTGACTGGCTGACTGACTGGTTGACTGACTGGTCGACTGGCTGACTGGTTGACTGGCTGACTGGTTGACTGGCTGACTGACTGGTTGACTGACTGGTCGACTGGCTGACTGACTGATTGAATGGCTGACTGGTTGACTGGCTGACTGGTTGACTGACTGACTGACTGGTTGACTAACTGACTGACTGACTGACTGACTGACTGGTTGACTGACTGACTGACTGGTTGACTGACTGGTCGACTGGCTGACTGACTGATTGAATGGCTGACTGGTTGACTGGCTGACTGGTTGACTGGCTGACTGACTGGTTGACAAGCTGACTGACTGACTGGTTGACTAGCTGACTGACTGACTTGTTGACTGACTGACTGACTGGCTGACTGACTGGTTGACTGACTGACTGCATGACTGGTTGACTGACTGGTCAACTGGCTGACTGACTGGTTGAATGGCTGACTGGTTGACTGGCTGACTGGTTGACTGGCTGACTGACTGGTTGACAAGCTGACTGACTGACTGGTTGACTGACTGGTTGACTGACTGACTGCATGACTGGTTGACTGACTGGTCAACTGGCTGACTGACTGGTTGAATGGCTGACTGGTTGACTGTCTGGTTGACCGGCTGACGGGTCGACTGGCTGACTGGTCGATTGGTTGACTGGCTGACTGGCTGATTGACTGGTTGACTGACAGGTTGACAGACAGACATACTGCACTGTAGACAAAACAAAAAGTATTGATTCTATATCGTCTGTGGCGTCAGAGCGTGAATATGTACTGAAACTGTTCCTGTACTGACTTTGACTGGTTGACTGGCTGACTGACTAACTGACTGACTGACTGACTGACTGGTTGACTGACTAGCTGACTAACTGGTTGACTGACTAACTGACTGACTGGTTGACTGACTGGTTGACTGGCTGACTGACTGACTGGTTGACTGGCTGACTGACAGGTTGACTGACTGACTGGTTGACTGGCTGACTGACAGGTTGACTGACTGACTGGTTGACTGGCTGACTGACTGGTTGACTGACTGACTGACTGACTGGTTGACTGACTAGCTGACTAACTGGTTGACTGACTAACTGACTGACTGGTTGACTGGCTGACTGACTGGTTGACTGGCTGACTGACAGGTTGACTGACTGACTGGTTGACTGGTTGACTGACTAGCTGACTAACTGGTTGACTGACTAACTGACTGACTGGTTGACTGACTGGTTGACTGGCTGACTGACTGACTGGTTGACTGGCTGACTGACTGGTTGACTGACTGACTGGTTGACTGGCTGACTGACAGGTTGACTGACTGACTGGTTGACTGGCTGACTGACTGGTTGACTGACTGACTGACTGACTGGTTGACTGACTAGCTGACTAACTGGTTGACTGACTAACTGACTGACTGGTTGACTGGCTGACTGACTGGTTGACTGGCTTACTGTTTGACTGGCTGACTGACTGACTGGCTGACTGACTGGTTGACTGGCTGACTGACTCTATATCTCAGTAGGCTTCTGTTTTCCGCCTGCTCCCTGATGTCCTCTATCTCAGCCAGACCGCAGATAGCCTAACAAGTACAGCGGCTAATCGATCAAACATTGTTCTATTTTCATACAGCAGATCGATGCGGTACAGCGGCACACTGTTGGCGGTAACGGAGATGAGAGGTGCACTGTAGACACAAAGCAGTCCTGACTGTAATGAACCTGGCTATTATTGGATGCTTTGTATTCAGCTTCTCCTAGATAGCTACGAAAGGACCGCTACAAGAGCGCTTTTCTCTAAGGACTGCTACAAGAGGGCTTTTCTCTAAGGACCGCTACATGAGGGATTTTCTCTAAGGACTGCTACAAGAGGGCTTTTCTCTAAGGACTGCTACAAGAGGGCTTTTCTCAAAGGACTGCTACAAGAGGGCTTTTCTCTAAGGACCGCTACAAGAGGGCTTTTCTCTAAGTACACGTGTAACCCCCCCATCCACTAGATATTAGATAGGAATCTCCTTCTCCGCTAGGCAGTCTGTAGGGAACTGATGTTGTCACACGCTGTATGTATTTCAGCTGAGTAAGGCTGTTTCAGCGTTCCACCCCTCATGTTCGTTCCACCCCTGTAACTCCTCTCACGTTCAGGCTGTGACCCACACTAATCTCTGCTACATGCAGTCCTTGAAGAAGGCCATGTTTCCCTATGTGGGTACCAGTCAACAGAAAGTGTGTTCGAGCTGCCTTACAGTGAATAACAATCACGTTTACTGAAGATTGTTATTATATATGATCTATTATCATAACATTTACCTTGTTAATTCACGACAACGATCTGTTTGCTTTGTTTTGATATTATTCCAAACAAACTGTTCCTAATGTAGTTCCTGTTTTACCGCTGAGCAAGAAGAAAACAAAGAAGAGCCTGGAGGGAATCAAACCGTCTCAGTAGCACTGCCCATCTCTGAACTGCTTTAGTAACAACATTCATTGAACAAGTAATTCATACTTAAAGTTTGGATCCTGAAAACTTAAAAGGCAAATCTACTCTAATGAGTTTTCAGTTGGACAGAATTAATTCTGTGTGTGTGTGTGTGTGTGTGTGCAATCCCTCCCTCCCTGCCTCCCTTCCTCCCTGCCCGCCTCCCTCTCTTTCTCTCCCTCCCCCCCTCCCTCCCTCCCTCCCTGAAAGAGAGAGGGAGGGGGGAATAGAGACAGGATGAGAGATAGAGATAAGAAATGAAAGAGAGAGAACATAGAGAGAGAGAGAGAGAGAAAGAGAGAGAGAGAGAGAGAGAGAGAGAGAGAGAGAGAGAGAGAGAGAGAGAGAGACGGAGAGAGACGGAGAGAGACGGAGAGAGACACGGAGAAAGAAAGATAGAGATATTGGCTGCAGTGGTTTTGATCTCAACCTTTAAACACAAACCTATTTATAATGTGCAAATGTCTATAACATTTGACTGATCAGAGGGTTAATAATGTCTATGGGGTATAATTAAGTCTGTATGTGTGTGTTCGTGCGTTCATGTGTGTGTTTGTGTGTGTGTGTGTGTGTGTGTGTGTGTGTGTGTGTGTGTGTGTGTGTGTGTGTGTGTGTGTGTGTTCACGAAGGCTGCAGGAAGGATGGTTGACTGAATAATACGTTGTTGTTATCTTGTCTCTCAAAATGAAATGTGTAATATCCTCCCGTCATTCCCAAAAGACACCCTATTCCCTATGTAGTCCACTACTTTTGACCAGAGCCCTGTGGGCCAAGAGTGTTACCAATGGGCTTTGGTCATAGCTAATGCACTTCTATAGGAAATAGGGTGCCATTTTGGAATACACAGCAAGAGAACGTTTCAGGCCCTTCCTGAATGTAAGAATATCTCCCATCATCCATCTCTGTTCAACTCAGAGTAAGATTAGAGGAGATTAGATTTCCTTTAAATAGATTTTTTTTTTTTATGGCGCTCCCAGAAATGTTCTCCCAGTCACTCTATATGCAATGTGTCCCTCGCTATCAAATAAACGCTTGAATACAACTTTTGTCCGAACAGCTCCATATTCCTGCGGGGTAGACAGTGGTAGGAAGTCTCCCGTGAAAGGAGTGGTTTAATGGCTGCCTGCTGTCTAATTTAACAGGAATATGGTGCGGGGTTCGGACAAAAGTTGGATTCAGACTTTATCTAATAGCGAGGGGCACTGATAAGTAGAGTTCCTAGAGATAATACAAATGCCTTTTTTTGACAGGAATCTTTTTTTTTTGGTCATCTATATTGGTTGTAGGGATATTTTCTGCCGCCATCCACCAGAACGACGCACAACTCAGGGAGTCCAACCAATACACACACTCCCGATGTGTTAACTTTGTCATTGTGTAGATGACAAAAAAATGGACGTGGGGAACCCCGTAGATTGCATTGTTTGTTTCTATTTTTAGTTTGGTCAGGGTCTGGTGATGTGGGTGGGTATTCTATGTTGTAGGTCTAAGTTTTCTATTTCTATGTGTTTGGCCTGGTGTGGTTCTCAATCAGAGGCAGCAGTCTATCGTTGTCTCTGATTGAGAGCCATATTTAGGTAGCCTGTTTTCCCACTTTTGTTTGTGGGTGGTTGTTTTCTGTTTAGTGTATGTCACCTTGCAGAATTGTTTCATTTTGGGTTTTTCCTCATTGTTATTTCGTTTAGTGTTCAGTTTTGATTAAATTATTAATATGGACACTTACCACGCTGTACCTTGGTCCTCTTCTCTTTCTCCCGACGACAGTCGTTACAGAACCACCCACCAACAAAGGACCAAGCAGCATGGGAACATGGACTAATGCACATGGGAGGAAATTTTGGACGGCAAAGGACCATGGGCACAGCCGGGAGAGTATCGCCGTCCGAAAAAGGAGCTGGAGGCAGCAAAAGTGGAGCGTCGACACTACGAGGAATTGGCGCAATGTAACGGGTACGAGAGGCAGCCCCAGAATTTTTTTGGGGGGGGAACACGGGGAGATTGGCGGACTCACGTAGGAGACCTGAGCCAACTCCCCGTGCTTACCGTGGCGAGAGAGTGACATGGCAGGCACCGTGTTATGCAGGGAAGTGCAAGGTGTCCCCAGTGAGCACGCATAGCCCGGTGCACTACATCGCAGGTCCTCGAATCGGCCGGGCTAGAGTTGGCATCGAGCCAGGAGGGATGATGCCGGCTCAGTGCATCTGGTCTCCAGTGCGTCTCCCTGGCCCGGGGTATACTGCACCAGCCCTACGCACGGTGTCCCCAGTTCGCCAGCACAGCCCAGTGCGGCCTGTTCCAACTCCCCGCACTTGCCGGGCTACAGGGGGGATCAAGCCAGGACGAGGGGTGCTAGCTCTGCGCTCGAGACCGCCAGTACGCCTCCACGGTCCAGTGCATCCGGTGCCTCGGCCAAGGACAAGGCCTCCTGCATGTCTCCCCAGCCTGGTGAGTTCTGTGCCTGAGCTAAGTCCTAACCCTCCTGCATGTCTCCCCAGCCTGGTGAGTCCTGTGCCTTCTCCCAGAGCCAGGCCTCCTGTGTGTCTCTCCATTCCAGTGATGATCCATGGCAAGAAGCCTCCAGTGATGATCCATGGCAAGAAGCCTCCAGTGATGATCCATGGCACGAAGCCTCCAATGATGATCCATGGCACGAAGCCTCCAGTGATGATCCATGGCACGAAGCCTCCAGTGATGATCCTTGGCACGAAGCCTCCAGTGATGATCCATGGCAAGAAGCCTCCAGTGATGATCCATGGCACGAAGCCTCCTGTGATGATCCATGGCACGAAGCCTCCAGTGATGATACATGGCAAGAAGCCTCCAGTGATGATCCATGGCACGAAGCCTCCAGTGATGATCCATGGCACGAAGCCTCCAGTGAGAATCCATGGCACAAAGCCTCCAGTGAGGAGTTATGGCACGAGGCCTCCAGGGACGCCCTCTAATCCGGAGCAGCCAGAGTCTCCCTCCTGTCCGGAACAGCCACAGTCTCCCTCCTGTCCGGAGCAGCCAGAGTCTCCCTACTGTCCGGAGCAGCCAGAGTCTCCCTCCTGTCCGGGGCCCGCTGCGAGGGTCCCTGGTCCCGGGGTCGGCGGTAAGGGTCCCCGTTCCAAAGGCGCCACCTAAGTGGGCCAAGACTAAGGTGGAGCGGGGTCCACGTCCCGCAGTAGAGCCGCCACCGTGGTGAAATGCCCACCCAGACCCTCCCCTATTCAATTATTCAATTATTAATATGGACACTTACCACGCTGCACCTTGGTCCTCTTCTCTTTCTCCCGACGACAATCGTTACAACTTCCTCCTACACAGCCTGACGGACATGCTGGAACGATGCCAGAGTGTATCTACAGTACCTTCAGAAATTATTCACACCGCTTGACTTTTTTTCTACATTTTGTTGTGTTACAGCCTGAATTTAAAATGGATAAAATTAATGTCAAAGTGGAAATGTTTTTTTTATTTTTTTTATTTTTACAAATTAATTTAAAAGGATAAGGTGAAATGTCTTGAGTCAAAAAAATATTCAACCCCTTTGTTATGAAAAGCCTAAATAAGTTCAGGAGTTAACATTTGCTTTAAGATAGGGGGCAGCATTTTCACATTTGGATGAATTGGTGCCCATGTTGAACTCCCTCTTACTCTGTCCCACATGATAATATATGCATATTATTATTACTATTGGATAGAAAACACTCTGAAGTTTCTAAAACTGTTTGAATTATGTCTGTGAGTATAACAGAACTCATATGGCAGGCAAACTTCCAAACAGGAAGTGAGAATTCTGAGAAGGGTCGATGTGAACGTCATCGCCTATTCAATTCCCTGTAATATATGGATCTGTTTGCACTTTCTACGCCTTCCACTAGATGCCAACAGTAGGTAGAACGTGGAATGAAGCCTCTAGTGTGATGTGGGGCTGGATGGGAGGTGTTTCAGTCACTGGTCTGGCAGATTGCCAGTTCCTGGTCAAGCGCGCTAGTAATGGAATGGCAATGTGTGCCATTACTTATACAGACATGAATAAATGCTCCGGTTGGAACGTTATTGGATATATACAGTATGATAACAACATCCTGAAGATTGATTCTCTACTAAGTTTGACCAGTTTATTCGACTTGTAATAACTTTTTGAAGATTTCGTCCGACATTTGCCTGCATCTGCGCCAGTGTTTGGACACGTGTACTACACATGCTAGCTAAAGTTGCTAATTTGACATAAGTAATGGACATTAACGAACAAAAAAAAAACGATTTATTGTGGAAATAGGATTCTTGGCATTGCATTCTGATGAAGATAATCAAAGGTAAGGGAATATTTATGATGTAATTTCGTATTTCTGTTGACTCCAACATGGCGGAGAAATTTAGTTAAATCTGAGCGCCGTCTCAGATTATTGCATGGTGTGCTTTTTACTAAAGTTTCAAAAAATATCTGACACAGCGGTTGCATTAATAACCAGTGTATCTTTAATTATATGTAAAACATGTATCTTTCATCAAAGTTTATGATGAGTATTTCTGTTATTTGACGTGGCTCTCTGTAATTACTCCGGATATTTTGGAGGCATTTCTGAACATGGCGCCAACGTAAATCGAGATTTGTGGATATAAATATGCACATTATCGAACAAAACATAAATGTATTGTGTAACATGATGTCCTATGAGTGTCATCTGATGAAGAGGTTAGTGATTAATTTTATCTCTATTCTTGCTATTGTGTGACTATCTTTGGCTGGGAAAAATGGCTGTGTATTTTGGGGATTTGGTGGTGATCTAACATAAATATATGTTGTGTTTTCGCTGTAAAACATTTTAAAAATCGGACACGATGGGTAGATTAACAAGATGTTTATCTTTCATTTGCTCCTTTGGACTTGTTAAAGTGTAAAAGTTAAATATTTCTAAAAAATATTATTTTATTTTACGCGCTGCCTTTTCAGCGGAATGTTGGGGGGGGGGGGGGTCCGCTAGCGGAACGTGTGTCCTAGAAAGGTTAAAGATAGGTTGCATAATAGTGTTTAACATTGTTGAATGACTACTTCATCTCTGTACCCCACACATACATGTCAGGTTCATCAGTCGAGCAGTGCATTTCAAAGACAGATACAACCACAAAGACCAGGGAGGTTTTCTAAGGCTTCACAAAGAAGGGCACCAACTGGTAAATGGGTAAGAGAAAAAACTGACATTGAATATCCCTTTGAGCATGGTGAAGTTATTAATTACACTTTGGATGGTGTATCAATACACCCAGTCACTACACAGACATAGGCGTCCTTCCTAATTCAGATGCCGGAGAGGAAGGGAACCACTCAGGGATTTCACCATGAGGCCAATGGTGGCTTTAAAACAGTTACAGAGTTTAATGGCTTTGATAGTAGAAAACTGATGATGGATCAAGAACATTTAGTTAATCCACAATAATAACATAAATGACAGAGTGAATAGAAAGAAGGCTGTACAGAATAAATACATTCCAAAACATGCATCCTGTTTGCCACAAGGCACTAAAGTAACACTGCAACAAATGTGGCAAAGCATTTAACTTGTTGTCCTGAATACAAAGTGTTATGTTTGGGGTAAATCCAAAACAACACATTACTGAGTACCACACTCCATATTTTCAAGCATAGTGGTGGCTACATCATGTTATGGGTATGCTTGTAATCGTTAAGGACTGGGGAGTTTTTAAACATAAAAAAGAAACAACATCTTAGAGGAAAACCTGGTTCAGTCTGATTTCCACCAGACGCTGGGAGATTAATTCACCTTTCAGCAGGACAATAACCTAAAACACAAGGCCAAATCAACACTGGAGTTGCTTACAAAGAAGACAGTGTATATTATTCAGTGGCCGAGTTACAGTTTTGACTTAAACCTACTTGAAAATCTATGGAAAGACCTGAAAAGGGTTGTTTAGCAATGATTATCTACCGACTTCACAGAGCTTACTGTCACACCCTGACCTGTTTCACTTGTCTTGTGCTTGTCTCCATCCCCGACCAGATGTCTCCTATTTTTCCCCATTATCTCCTTGTGTATTTATACCTGCGTTTTCTGTTCGTCTGTTGCCAGTTCGTCTTGTTATGTCAGGTTTTACCAGTGTGTTTCCCGTTTCTCCTGTTCTAAAATGTTTGTTTTCTAGTCTTCCCGGTTCTGACCTTTCTGCCTGTCCTAACCCTGAGCCTGCCTGCCGTTCTGTTCCTGATTGACTCTGCTTTGAATTATGAACACCTGCCCCTTTGTTACAATAAATATTCTGAGAAGCGAACTATCTGCCTCCTGTGTCTGCATCTAGGTCATATCCTGAGTCACGATAGTACGAACTGGCCATGACTGACCCAGTAGACTCGGACCGGCTCCGCAACTCTGTCTCCCTCCAAGGAGCCACCATTGGAAGACACGAGGAGTTACTTCATATCCTTGTGGAGGAACGCCATACCTTGGTGGAAGGCCATGACCACGCCTTCAATGCCTTGTTGGAACAATTCCGCAGACTATCTTCTAGGCAGCAAGCCACAACGGTAACCTTCCAGACTCTCAGTAACCCTGCTACCAGCTGTGCTTCTCCCCAACCTACCCCGACTTCCCGAGAACCCCGCTTACTTCCTCCGGAGCACTACGCTGGGGATCCTGGAACCTGCCAAGCGTTTCTTTCCCAGTGCTCCCTCATCTTCGAGCTACTGCCCTCTTCTTTTCCTTAGGATCGTTTGAAGATAGTTTAACTTATAATGCTGATTCCTGGAAGGGCGCACGCTTGGACTACAACGGTGTGGGAGCAACAATCCACTGTTTGCCTTAGTCTGGAGGATTTCATGACAGAGGAAAGTGTTCGATTCTCAGGTGCCCGGGAGAGAGGCAACTCGGAAGCTACTTCAGCTGTGTCAAAACTCCCGTAATCAGGCAGAGTACACTGTAGATTTTAGCACGTTGGCAGAATAGATTGCCTGGAACCTGGAGTGGGGTTTAAAGATGGGCGCAGCCCGGGAGCTGCCCATGGACCTCGACTGGACCTCGACTCACTCATAGCCGTGACCATAAGGATCGATGGGCGGTTACGGGAACGGGAACGCAGCAGGGAGAGGAGGTCTGTTCCCGGCCACACGCGCTCATCCACGGGTTTCCTCACCTCTGAAGAATCTCGGAGGTCCCTTCGCATGCATTTCTGAGAGAATCCGATGTTACCCGAGTTCCCTCGGGAATCATTGAGGACTGTCGACTCGCCTCCTCCAGAGCCATTGCAACTGGGCAGGGGGCTAGATTGTCTCCTGAGGAATGTTTACGCAGACTGAACTCCAAACATTGTCTGTATTGTGGTACTTCAGGACATTACATATCCATCTGTCCAGTAAAACACCAAACGCTGTACAGGGAGCCTCCCATCTCCCATTACTCGTATTCCTCTCCATGCTATCCTGCTGTGGGGTGCTCATGGTGCTCATGCACTCTGGGGCCGACGGGAACTTTATGTACGCTACCCTATCTGGTCATCTCCACACAACCCCTCTACATTCCCATGGATGCCAGAGGATTGGACGGACTTTTGGCAGGGTCACACACAGTACGATTCCCATCAACCTGTGAGTGTCAGGTAACCACAGTGAGTCCATGCAGTTTTTGCTCATTGAGTCTCCTCATGTACCCGTGGTTTTGGGATTGTCATGGCTCCAGAGGCACAACACCCTGATCGACTGGACTACAGGTTATTTCCTGTGTTGGAGCCCGTTCTGTCATGCGCATTGTCTCAAGACGGTGCAGCATGTCCCTGGATGTCTTCCTGCGGCCTTGGGAAAAGTCTCAGATCTCTCAGCCATTCCTGCGGAGTACCAGGACCTCCAGGAGGTTTTCAAAAAGGCCTGCACCACATCGCTTCCTCCACATCGATCCTATGACTGCGCATTGACCCCCTCCCAGGCACTACACCACCTCAAGGGTAGCTTTATTCCCTGTCTGGTCCGGAGTACCTGGTTATGCCATTCGGACTTACCAACGCTCCCCCAGTGTTCCAGGCCCTGGTCAACGATGTGCTCCGTGACATGTTGAACCTGTTCATGTTTGGCGACATCCTTGTCTTCGGCGACATCCTTGTCTTTTCCCGTTCGGCTCAAAAGCATGTACTCCACGTCCGACAAGTCCTTCAGCGCCTCCTGGAGAACCAGTTGTTTGTTAACAACTTCTTTGCGATCGGTCTCCCTTTCACGGGACGGTTGAGCTAATGTAGGCTAATGCGATTAGCATGAGGTTGTAAGAAAATATCCCAGGACATAGACATATCTGATATTGGCAGAAAGCTTAAATTCTTGTTAATCTAACTGCACTGTTCAATTTACAGTACCTATTACAGTGAAATAATACCATGCTATTGTTTGAGGAGAGTGCACAGTTTTGAACATGAAAGTTATTAATTAATAAATTAGGCACATTTGGGCAGTCTTGAAAAAAAAGAAAAAGGAAATGCAATGCTTCATTGGATCAGTCTAACACTTTGCACATGCACTGCTACAATCTTGTCGCAAAAATCTAAATTGCACCTGGGCTGGAATAATACATTATGGCCTTTCTCTTGCATTTCAAAGATGATAGTACAAAAAAAATACAAAATAAGGGTTGGTTTTTTCTTTGTATTATATTTTACCAGATCTATTGTTATATTCTCCTACATTCCTACATTCCTATTCTCACATTTCCACAAACTTCAAAGTGTTTCCTTTCAAATAGTACCAAGAATATGCATATCCTTGCTTCAGGCCCTGAGCTACAGGCAGTTAGATTTGGGTAGGTCATTTTAGGCAAAAATTTTTAAAAAGTGGCGGATCCTTAAGAGGTTTTAAAGCTGAGAAATGTGAATTCCATCACTCCACTATCTCTTTTCTGGGATAAATCATCGCTGCAGGGAACATTCAGATGGATCCTAACAAGGTGAGAGAGGTGGTGGAGTGGCCCCAACCCACATCCTGAGTGCAGCTTCAAAGTTTCCTGGGATTTGCTCATTTCTACCATCGCTTCATCTGGGACTACAGCACCCTAGCTTCCCCCCTCTCTGCACTCACCTCACCCAAGGTTCTGTACACGTAGTGCCCAGCCGCTGACCGGGCGTTTTCGGATCTCAAGCATCGATTCACTACAGCCTCCATCCATCCGGACCTGTCCCGTCAGTGGGGGCTGTCCTGTCCTAGCATTCTGCCCTAGACCAAAAGCTGCATCCCTTCGCTTTTCTGTCCCATCGTCTTAATCCCGCTGAGAGGAACTACGACGTGGGAAATCGGGAACGTCTTGCGGTCAAGATGGTGCTGGCTAGAAGGACATCCATTCTTAGTCTGGACCGACCAAAATAATATGGAATATTTCCACAGCGCCAAGCGCCTTAACGCAAGGCAGGCTCGTTGGGCTCTGTTATTCACTCATTTTAATTTTACCATCTCCTACCACCCTGGGTCCAAGAATGTGAAGCCTGATGCCCACTCTCTCTTGCAGAGCTACGCAGCTACTCTGTCTGACCCAGAGACCATCCTCCCTACCTCCTGTCTGGAAGCTACACTCGTCTGGGGTATATCGAGAGCCTGGTCCACAAGGCGCAGTGTTCCCAGCCGGACTGGGTGGGTACCGCCTAACTGGTTGTTTGTCTAAGATTCTGCCCGATCCCTATCCTGGAATGGGCTCATTCCTCTGACCTGGTGGACCACCAGGGTTCCTGATGTCTCCACGCTCGTCGCCACCTGCACTGTGTGTGCGCAGAATAATACTCTGTCTTATAATAAAACTCTCTCCTGACTGCCCCTGGTTCCATATATCCCTGGACTTTGTCATTGGTCTCCCTCCGTCCGATGGCAACACCACCATCCTTATGTTGGTGGATAGGTTTTCCAAAGCCACCCATTCCATTCCCCTTCCCAAGTTACCCTTAGCCAAGAAGATGGCCCAGCTCATGGTACAGCACGTTTTCCGGATCCATGGACTTCCGGTCAACATGGTCTCCGATCGTGGTCCTCAGTTCTTGTCCCGATTCTGAAAGGTGTTCTGCACCTTCATTGGGTCATCGGCCAGCCTGTCCTCTGGGTTTCATCCTCAATCTACCGGCCAGTCGGCGCAAGCCAATCAGGACCTGGAGATGACTCTTCGTTGCCTCGTCTCTGCCAACCCCACCACCTGGAGCCAGCAACTCATGTGAGTGGATTACGCCCACAACACCTTTCCCTGCTTGGCCACTGGTCTCTCACCCTTCAAGTGTTCCTTGGGTTACCAGCCTCTGCTCTTCCCTGAGCAGAGTAAGAAGTCAGCATGCTCTCGGCCCAGATGTTCATCTGCTGCTGTCAGCATACCTGGAAGAGAGCCCGGTCAGCTCTTCTTAAGACCACCTCTAGGTATCGGCGATAGGCGGACCACTACCGGACCCCTGTCCCCGCTATCGTCTCGGGCAGAGGGTATGACTCTCCACTCGGGATCTGCCACTCCGATCTGCCACTCCACTCCCGTAAACTTTCCCTCCGCTTTATCGTCCCTTTCCCCATTTCTAAAATCCTTAGCCCCACAGCTGTTCATCTTCTGTTGCCCCGCACCCTCCGTATACGTCTCACTTTCCATGTGTCTAGGATTAAACCTTTGTCTCACAGCCTTTTTGTCATGCGGAGCAGAACAGGTGAACCCAAGAGCAGACTAAGACACGGAGACTGGGATGAGGTAACAAAGGTATTTATTAAAACAGGCCGGGGGAAGCTCGGGCTGGTTGCCGGAAACCAGGTGCGGAGGCGGAGGCTGGAATGAGAGGTGTGGGGAACAGGGTAAGCAGGTCCGGAGGGGAATCCAAGGGAGTGTAGAGTGGGGAATCCAGGACAGAGTATCAGGACTGATGAGAAGTCGGACTGGAGACAGGGACCAGAGTCAGAGCAGGCAGAACTGTAGCGGAGAGGTAAACAGCATCAGGCAAGGGAAAACAGGCACAACAGGAACAAACGGCTAGAAACATGGACTGACTGAGCAGAGATTACGATCTGCCAGTGTGGAAGTGGCAGAACTGAGTATTTGTAGAGGTATTGATTATGGAACAGGTTGCAGCTGGTGGGGATCTGCTCTGACTCCAGCACACCTGTCTCTGCCCACACAATCACACACACAGAGGGAGAGGGAGAGGGAGAGGGAGAGGGAGAGGGAGAGAGGGAGAGGGAGAGAGGGAGAGGGAGAGAGGGAGAGGGAGAGGGAGAGGGAGAGGGAGAGGGAGAGGGAGAGGGAGAGGGAGAGGGAGAGAACACTGGGGGAGTGGCAGCAGGTCAAGGAGACACCAGATGAGCACTAGAGGGCGTGGCAGGAGCAGATGTGATACCTTTGTCTCCTGTTTCTAGTTTTTCTGTTTATCTGTTGCCAGTTCGTCTTGTTTTGTCAGGTCTTACCAGCGTGTTTCCCGTTGCTGCTGTTCTCAAGTTTTTGTTTTCTAGTCTTCCTGGTTCTGACCTTTCACCCTGCCTGCCTTTCTGCTCCTGATTGACTCTGCCTTAGATCACGAACACTTTGCCTGCCCTCGACCTGCCCTTTGCCTGGCCCTTTGTTATAATAAATATTCTGAGAACCGAACTCTCCGCCTCCTGTGTCTGCATCTGGGTCATATCCTGAGTCACGATAGCTTCAAGAATTTTGAAAAGAATAATGGGCGAATGCAGAATCCAGGTGTGGAAAGCTCTTAGAGACTTACCCAGAATGACTCACAGCTGTAATCGCTGCCAAAGGTGCTTCTACAAAGTATTGACTCTTGGGTGTGAATTCTAATGTACATGAGATATTTTTGTATTTCATTTTCAAAAATAAATTGCTACCATTTCTAAAAACACATTTTCACTTTTTCATTATGGGGTTATTGTGTGTAGATCGGTGAGAGACAAAAATCAATTTAATCCATTTTGAATTCAAAATGTGGAATATGTCAAGTGGTGTTTATTCTTTCTGAAGGCACTGTATATATTACAGCCTCTAACTCTAGCTGGGTAATGTTACATGTTACAGCCTCTAACTCTAGCTGGGTAATGTTACATGTTACAGCCTCTAACTCTAGCTGGGTAATGTTACATGTTACAGCCTCTAACTCTAGCTGGGTAATGGTACATGTTACAGCCTCTAACTCTAGCTGGGAAATGGTACATGTTACAGCCTCTAACTCTAGCAGGGTAATGATACATGTTACAAACTCTAACTCTAGCTGGGTAATGTTACATGTTACAGCCTCTAACTCTAGCTGGGTAATGATACATGAAACAGACTCTAATTCTAGCTGGGAAATGATACATGTTACAGCCTCTAACTCTAGCTGGGTAATGAGACATGTAACACTCTCTAACTCTAGCTGGGTATTGATACATGTTACAGCCTCTAACTCTAGCTGGATAATGATACATGTTACAGCCTCTAACTCTAGCTGGGTAATGGTACATAAAACAGACTCTAACTCCCGCTGGGTAATGATACATGTTACAGCCTCTAACTCTAGCTGGGTAATGAGACATGTAACACTCTCTAACTCTAGCTGGGTATTGATACATGTTACAGCCTCTAACTCTAGCTGGGAAATGATACTCTGGCTGGCTGGATGACGTAAGGGGATCGAGAGTTATACAGCCCTTCAGCAAACCACTAGTTAATACACCACACATTCTGCCTGTACATGTGCCATAAAACCTTCATATTTACCATGAAGCGTGTGTGTGTGTGTGTGTGTGTGTGTGTGTGTGTGTGTGTGTGTGTGTGTGTGTGTGTGTGTGTGTGTGTGTGTGTGTGTGTGTGTGTGTGTGTGTGTGTGTGTGTGTGTGTGTGTGTGTGTGTGTGTGTGTGTGTGTGTGTGCAATTGGAATACAATGGAAGAAAGAAATACCTGCGTAGTCATTCTGAACCACCAACCAACAGTAGTGATGCACCAACATAGACATCTGAGTTCATATTCCATAGATAATGTAGTTGAAGATAACTATATTGTATAGGATGTGGTATTATAATACCTAGTCTTTCCCCAAAATTCTTTCCAGACCATTTATTTGGCAGTTCAAAGCCAGGGCAGGAGGATGTGTGTGTGTGTGTGTGTGTTGATTTGCAGAGCAGAGCCAGAGCAGAGCAGGTGGATCTATCTCTATATCTCTGCATCCTGCAGATGTAAATGCCTAGTAATTTCCGCCCTGCCCTGAGATTTATTTTAAGAGCAGACTATTTTGTGCCGCAGACGAATCGCACACTGACCGAAAATAATTGCCAGCTCTCTGTCTCTGTCTGTTGGAGAAGCCTCCACACTCCATAAACCCAAAGTGGAAGACCGTATGGGGCAGCGGGAAGACTAGCAGTCATAGCATTGGGCCAGTAACCGAAAGGTCGCCAGTTCGAATCCCCGAGCCGACCAGGTGAACAATCTGTTGATGTGCCCTTGAGCAAGGCTGTCATTGACCCTGTCCGTGACTGCACTCTCCGGGGGTCTCTGGGGGAGGTGAGATATGCACAAACACATTTCCAAATAGGACAAAACAAACACCCAATTAATGTATATTATTGTCTGCCTCCCAGCCTATCCTCTATATAGCGCACTATGTGTAGAAGGTGCAATTTGGGACACACTTTTCTTCATACAAATGAATGCTCACTCCATAGTGCTCACTCCATAGTGCTCACTCCATAGTGCTCATTCCCTAGTGCTCATTCCCTAGTGCTCACTCCATAGTGCTCACTCCATAGTGCTCATTTCATAGTGCTCACTTCATAGTGCTCACTCCATAGTGCTCACTTCATAGTGCTCATTCCATAGTGCTCATTCCATAGTGCTCACTCCATAGTGCTCATTCCATAGTGCTCATTCCATAGTGCTCATTCCATAGTGCTCACTTCATAGTGCTCATTCCCTAGTGCTCATTCCATAGAGCTCACTTCATTTTGCTCACTTCATAGTGCTCACTCCATAGTGCTCATTCCATAGTGCTCAATCCATAGTGCTCATTCCATAGTGCTCACTCCATAGTGCTCACTCCATAGTGCTCACTCCATAGTGCTCACTCCATAGTGCTCATTCCATAGTGCTCATTCCATAGTGCTCATTCCATAGTGCTCATTCCATAGTGCTCACTCCATAGTGCTCATTCCCTAGTGCTCACTTCATAGTGCTCATTCCCTAGTGCTCACTTCATAGTGCTCACTCCATAGTGCTCATTCCCTAGTGCTCACTCCATAGTGCTCATTCCCTAGTGCTCACTCCATAGTGCTCATTCCCTAGTGCTCACTCTATAGTGCTCATTCCCTAGTGCTCACTCCATAGTGCTCACTCCATAGTGCTCATTTCATAGTGCTCACTCCATAGTGATCATTCCCTAGTGCTCACTCCATAGTGCTCATTTCATAGTGCTCACTCCATAGTGATCATTCCCTAGTGCTCACTTCATAGTGCTCATTCCCTAGTGCTCATTCCCTAGTGCTCACTTCATAGTGCTCACTTCATAGTGCTCATTCCCTAGTGCTCATTCCATAGAGCTCACTTCATAGTGCTCACTTCATAGTGCTCATTCCCTAGTGCTCACTTCATAGTGCTCACTCCATAGTGCTCACTTCATAGTGCTCATTCCCTAGTGCTCATTCCATAGTGCTCACTTCATAGTGCTCACTTCATAGTGCTCACTCCATAGTGCTCATTCCATAGTGCTCATTCCATAGTGCTCATTCCATAGTGCTCACTCCATAGTGCTCATTCCCTAGTGCTCACTCCATAGTGCTCATTCCCTAGTGCTCACTTCATTGTGCTCACTTCATAGTGCTCATTCCCTAGTGCTCATTTCATAGTGCTCACTCCATAGTGCTCATTCCCTAGTGCTCACTCCATAGTGCTCATTCCATAGTGCTCACTTCATAGTGCTCACCTCATAGTGTTCATTCCCTAGTGCTCACTTCATAGTGCTCATTCCATAGTGCTCACTTCATAGTGGTCACTCCATAGTGCTCATGCCCTAGTGCTCACTCCATAGTGCTCATTACCTAGTGCTCACTCCATAGGGCTCATTCCATAGTGCTCACTCCATAGTGCTCATTCCATAGTGCTCACTTCATAGTGCTCACTTCATAGTGCTCACTCCATAGTGCTCACTTCATAGTGCTCACTTCATAGTGCTCACTTTATAGTGCTCATTCCCTAGTGCTCACTCCATAGTGCTCACTTCATAGTGCTCACTTCATAGTGCTCACTTTATAGTGCTCATTCCCTAGTGCTCACTCCATAGTGCTCATTCCCTAGTGCTCACTCCATAGTGCTCACTCCATAGTGCTCATTCCATAGTGCTCATTCCATAGTGATCATTCCATAGTGCTCACTCCCTAGTGCTCATTCCCTAGTGCTCACTCCATAGTGCTCACTTCATAGTGCTCACTTCATAGTGCTCACTCCATAGTGATTTGACCTTGGTCTTCAGTGCTCCTTCACTCTTATGAGGCAGAAGTAGTCCCCCCCCCCATCAGGAGGACATCTAACCTAGTCCCAGATCTGTTGGTGTTATTATACGTCCAGTTTCACTCTGATTCATTCATGTCGGAGTTAAACTGTTAAAAATTTGACCTAAATCTGCCCAACAGCCATTTAAAGACAGAAAAGATTTGGCTAAGGGGAACAGAATGGTAACGGTACAATGGGTTGGCAATACATTGGCCGCTCCGCTCCGCTAGCTAGATCCACTGGCGTACTGCCAAACTTGGGTACTTTTCTATTCAAATGAAGGGGGTTGTGTGTGTGTGTGTGTGTGTGTGTGTGTCTATGCTTGGCTGAGTCTGGTTGAGGTTCAGGGTGAGGACGCCTGGATTGGAACACAAATTGAAGACTCTCTGATTCTAAACTGTGGATGATTTAGCCGGCCTGAGTTGCAATGGAAGACATTCTCTGCTTGTCTGTATGTCATGTATGGCTGTGTGGTTGAAACCGTTAAAATACAACTAACGGAGGAGACCTTCACATCTTGAATCTCATCTTGAATCTCATATCTCAAAAGGGAAATCAGCATGTACATATTATATGTTTGAGGTGAGGACCAATCTAAAACAGGAAGTGCTGTAACGTGACTGTCCATGTGCTGCGATGCGTCGTTAGCATTTCTAAAACAGGAAGTGCTGTAACGTGACTGTCCATGTGCTGCGATGCGTCGTTAGCATTTCTAAAACAGGAAGTGCTGTAACGTGACTGTCCATGTGCTGCGATGCGTCGTTAGCATTTCTAAAACAGGAAGTGCTGTAACGTGACTGCCCATGTGCTGCGATGCGTCGTTATCAATAAAGTCCAAAATACACAGTGTGGCGATGGGGTTAGATGAAAACATAGTCGTCGTCAGAGCTTCGCAACTCGTTAAAAAAATATTATATTTATTGATCATAAAAAAATTTAAAAAAAGTTTAATAGAACACGTTTTTGTTCCTTAAACGTGACATAATGACCTCTAGAGGTGATCTTAAATATGAGTGAAAGGAAGCGATAGCAGTGTATACAGGGAGAGCTGAAGTTACAGACCTTTTCCCAGTTCTATGATGCTGGGTTGTAACGTGAAGAGTTTAGGTTTAGCAAAACCCTGGTTGTCACTCTGTCTAGAGTTCAGATATTGCAGCGGCATGGCCATGCCACGTTTTGTTGACATTCAACCGGTCTCGTTTCTCAGTCCTCTTCGTCCGTTTCCCAGCAACAGCAGGACGTCGTATTTCCCCCAGGAGGGGGTTCGGTTAAGGAAGAAGAGGAGCGTTGGGAAGGAGTCTCAAGGAGGGAGGGAAGGAGGGAGATAAAGAGAGAGAAATTAGCATGGTGTGTTGAATAAACATTTAAAATCGTGCGAGATACAATGGGGATTTCAATGCACTGTTCACGAGAAAGAGAGGGGATGTGGGGAATGAGAGAAAAATGTTTAATTTGTCATAATGTGATCCTTGTAAAGCTAGTGACCAAGCTGTTTGTCAAGCAGAGTCAGGATGCATCTGCGGCAGCATCAGCTTTAGGTAACAACACCTAGAGCCACTGTGCCATTTGTCATTCAATCAAACCTCCATTTCTCCATTTCAAACAGTGTACAGAGTCCAGAAACAGTCCAGCTTCTCTTTCTTTCTTCCTCTCTGTCTCTTTCTTTCTTTCTTTTTTTCTTTTCAATCGTACAGTGGCTTCATGCAATTTATGTAAGTCCAATAACTCCAGGCCTCTGACATAGTCAAGTCTATTCAATTCAGACAACTTTATCTGTCCCTGTAGGGCAATTACTAATAGTATAGTCCAAACTGAACAGACCACAGTGTTCTGCCTGCTGATCTTCACTGACATGTTCAATTGATTTTGATCTGCAGTAACAGAGACCAGCCATATCTGGAACAATAGCTTCCGTCCCGATGCTGTCTCCTCTCCTCCCGTCCAGCTTACCGTTGTTGTTGTTGTTGTTGCTCAGTCCATATCCGTTGATGTCTTATTTACTACAGGATGAGAGGATGAGAGGGTGAGAGGATGAGAAGATGAGAAGATGAGAGGATGAGAGGATGAGAAGATGAGAGGATGAGAGGATGAGAGGATGAGAACATGAAAGGATGAGAGGGTGAGAGGGTGAGAGGATGGAAGGATGAGATGATGAGAGGGGGAGGGGATGGAAGGATGAGAGGATTAAAAGCTGAGAGGTTGAGAGGATGAGAGGATGGAAGGATGAGAAGATGAGAGGGTGAGAGGGTGAGAGGATGAGAGGATGAGAGGATGGAAAGATGAGATGATGGAAGGATGAGAGAGTGAGAGGATGAGAACATGGAAGGATGAGAGGATGAGAGGGTGAGAGGATGGAAGGATGAGAGGATGAAAAGCTGAGAGGTTGAGAGGATGAGAGGATGGAAGGATGAGAGGATGAGAGGATGAAAGGATGAGAGGGGGAGGGGATGGAAGGATGAGAGGGGGAGGGGATGGAAGGATGAGAGGATGGAAGGATGAGAGGATGATAGGATGAGATGATGGAAGGATGAGAGAATGAGAACATGGAAGAATGAGAGGGTGAGAGGGTGAGAGGATGGAAGGATGAGAGGATGAGAGGATGAGAGGATGAGAGGATGAGAGGATGGAAGGATGAGAGGATGATAGGATGAGATGATGGAAGGATGAGAGAATGAGAACATGGAAGAATGAGAGGGTGAGAGGGTGAGAGGATGAGAGGATGAGATGATGAGAGGGTGAGGGGATGAGAGGATGAGAGGATGAGATGATGGAAGGATGAGAGGATGAGAAAATGGAAGGATGAGAGGATGAGAAGGTGAGAGGTTGAGGGGGTGAGAGGATGGAAGGATGAGAGGATGAGAGGGTGAGAGGATGGAAGGATGAGGAGATGAGAATGTGAGAGGATGAGAGGATGAGATGATGGAAGGATGAGAGGATGAGAGGATGAGATGGTGAGAGGGTGAGCGGATGAAGGATGAGAGGGTGAGAGGATGAGAGAATGAGAGGATGAGAGGGTGAGAGGATGAGAGGATGAGAGGATGAGAGGGTGAGAGGATGAGAGGATGAGATGAGGGAAGGATGAGAGGATGAGAGAATGAGAGGGTGAGAGGATGAGAGGGTGAGAGGATGAGAGGGTGAGAGGATGAGAGGGTGAGAGGATGAGAGGGTGAGAGGATGAGAGGGTGAGAGGATGAGAGGGTGAGATGGTGAAAGGATGAGAGGATGAGAGAGTGAGAGGATGAGAGGGTGAGCGGATGAGAGGGTGAGAGGATGAGAGGATGAGAGGGTGAGAGGATGAGAGGATGAGAGGATGAGTTGAGGGAAGGATGAGAGGATGGGTTAAAGGAAATATCTGGTTCTTCTTTCTCCTCATCTCTCCAGGGGGTAATACATGGTCCTTGTAGAGTCATTTATCAATACTTTGAAAATGGACTAGATAGACTGATAGACTGCTCTCTCTCTCTCTCTCTCTCTCTCTCTCTCTCTCTCTCTCTCTCTCTCTCTCTCTCTCTCTCTCTCTCTCTCTCTCCCCTCTCTCTCTATCTGTCTCATTCTCTATTCCCCCTCTCTCTCTGTCTCATTCTCTATCTCCCTCCTCTCTCTCTATCTGTCTCATTCTCTATTCCCCCTCTCTTTCTGTGTCGTTCTCTATCTCCCCCTCTCTCTTTCACTCCCCTCTCCTCTGTCTCTCTTTCTAGTTCTTTATCTAGCTTCTTCTCTCTGTCTCTGTCTATTTCCTGTGTAGAGTGGAAGAAAGCATCAAGGCTATTTTGAAGGCTTGAGGAGGTGGAGTGACAGCGATGAGGGTTGGTATGAAGAGAAGCCAGAATTAATTTAGAACCTAGACAGTTAGACTTTCTGTCTCTCTCTTCATCTCTTCCTCTCTCCAGTGTAGAGGCGGTGTTGGGTCGTAGAGGGTTAGGAAGAGGTAGAGTGTTAGGGGGAGGTAGAGAGTTAGAGGGAGGTAGAGAATTAGGGGGAGGTAGAGGGTTAGAGGGAGGTAGAGAGTTAGAGGGAGGTAGAGGGTTAGAGGGAGGTAGAGAGTTAGAGGGAGGTAGAGAGTTAGAGGGAGGTAGAGGGTTAGAGGGAGGTAGAGAGTTAGAGGGAGGTAGAGGGTTAGAGGGAGGTAGAGGGTTAGAGGGAGGTAGAGAGTTAGAGGGAGGTAGAGAGTTAGAGGGAGGTAGAGGGTTAGAGGGAGGTAGAGGGTTAGAGGGAGGTAGAGAGTTAGAGGCAGGTAGAGAGTTAGAGGCAGGTAGAGAGTTAGAGGGAGGTAGAGAGTTAGAGGGAGGTAGAGGGTTAGAGGGAGGTAGAGGGTTAGAGGGAGGTAGAGGGTTAGAGGGAGGTAGAGAGTTAGAGGGAGGTAGAATAGGGTTCAATGAGGTTTCATTGGAAAGCCAGATTTCCTACTGCTTCCACTGGATGTCACCAGTCTTAGGAAATAGGTTGAGGTTATTCATTTGTGCAATGAAGAAGAAGGCCATCAGGAAGTAGAGTAACGTCATGTGTACTGTTTGAGTGTTGCGCAAGACTAAAAAATGTAACGTTTGTTTGGTGATCTCCTGTATTGAAAACAGATAGACCCGTCTTCAATTTGATCGATTATTAACGTTTACAAATACCTTAAGTTGTATTACAAAAGTACTTTGAAATGTTTTGGCAAAGTTTAGAGGTAAATAAATTGACAATTTGGATATATATGGACGGAATTAATCGATTAATCCTCCGAAACACGACCCAGCCAAGCCACTGCTTCTTGACACACTGCCCGCTTAACCCGGAAGCCAGCAATGTGTGGGAGGAAACACCGTACACCTGGGCGGCCGTGTCAGCGTGCTCTGCGCCAGGACCGCCACAGGAGTCACTAGTGCTCGACAAGAACATCCTCGCCCGGCTAAACCATCCCCTAACCCGGACGACGCTGGGCCAATTGTGCGCTGTCCCATGTGTCTCTGCGACAGAGGCTGGACTCGAACCAGGATCTCTAGTGGCACAGCTAGCACTGGGATGCCTTAGACTGCATTCAGTACATTTTATCTATTAGCGAGTTAGGGTCAATGTGGGTCTCAGATTTACACCTTATCACATAGTCGGGCGGTTGCAGATGGATTATTGCTGGCGGGTGAAAAAACAGCTGATCAAATAACATGTTTCTTACTGCCTCCAGCCTCCGGTACATGTCGGCTGAATTACAAAAATGGCACCCTATTCCCTACATACTACACTAGATTTGACGAGAGCCCTGTGGGCCCTGGTCAAAAGTAGTGCACTATGTAGGAAAATAGAGCGTCGTTTGGGGACTCAGCCCCTAGCATATTAATGTGTTCAACAGACACTCTCGATCTCGCACTAAGTGAATGTAAAGTACATTGGGTGCGCATTCATTTGATGGACTTCATTTGATGGTCAGAGAACATTGTTGTGTGATGTGTCTGAGGATTGAGTGTTGGGTTTTCATTTATAACAGAAGGGCTATACAGTACATCAACTGAACTGAAATCCTCTTTTAGTGTAGAGCCAAATAAAGTCATGTTTAATTGACATCTGTTGCGTTTTGCTTAGAGCGGTGTATTCTTATGCTGTTGCCTGTACAGTATTAGTGTTTGGTCCTCAGCCTCAGTGTATTCTTATGCTGTTGCCTGTACAGTATTAGTGTGTGGTCCTCAGCCTCAGTGTATTCTGTTTAATCCCCTAAAAAGTTGACTTCTGTTTTGCTGAAGCAGTGCATTATTGTTGTATTGCTTGAACAGTTTTTCCTGTTGTGATTTGTGTGGTCCTCAGTTTGCTCTGCCCCTTGCGGTTGAGTGCCGAGGTCATCACTGGCCACCTTGAGCCGATGACCTCATCAAGGTGCGACACAAAGGAACAGGATTGACAGGATTCTCATGACTTCCTCTCTATTGTGCCCGAGGGGGAAATTAATGATAGAAACAGGACCAACAGCAGAGATAACAGCTGTGTCCTCCATTGTGTCTCGCTTCAGGAGAGCTGGAATTTTTTTCCCCCAGCGGGAGAGACTGGTCTCCGTCTGACCAGTTCAGTCTGGTACAGAACCTCAGTGGCTATTTCCAAACCCATTGCCTGTTGGAATTAGATTTACCTGCCTCATTAAGGGCCTGAATGGACTCTGGCTCTACAGAGAGAGAGAAAAGAGATTCCTTCTACGTCCCTAATGAAAACCCTTTTCCTTACATAGTGTACTACTTTTCACCAGAGGCCTATGGGTCCTAATCAAAAGTAGTGCACTGAATAGTGAATAGGCTGTCATTTGAGATTCATTCTCTGTGTTGAAATTGCCTGGCGTGGACAGGGAGGTTTCAGAAGGAATGCAGGGTGGATGCGAGAGGGAGGGAGGTTTACCGGGCCCACCATTAACCCTCACTGAAGAGAAATGTCCTCATTACATGGGAACAGGACGAGAGGCAGAGAGGGGGAATACCTAGTCAGTTGTACAACAGAACGCATTCAACTGAAATGTGTCTTCCGCATTTAACCCATCCCCTCTGAATCAGAGAGGTGCAGGGGCCCAGGGGGGAACAGTGGAGTTAACTGCCTTGCTCAGGGGCAGAACAACAGATTTTGTTTTACCTTGTCAGCTCAGGGATTCGATCCAGCAATCTTTCGGTTACTGGCCCAATGCTCCAACCCGCCAGGCTACCTGCCTCCCCTAAAGGAACATAGAGAGGGGGAGAAGAGGAATGGGAGAGAGGTGGGGAGGAAGATAGTGGGAGAGGGGGAGAGGAGAATAGGCGGAGGGCAGAGGGGGAGAATGGGAAAAAGGGGGAGATCATTACAAGGGAACAGGTCTGGGGGAGCGAAAACAGCAATATGGACAGGAAGTTTAAATGGAAAGGGACATGGTGATATGTCTGCTATTGTACAGTAAACCCAACATCCCTGCACCCATCTCCCATCAGTATTATAGACCCAACAGCCCTGGACCCATCTCCCATCAGTATTATAGACCCAACAGCCCTGGACCCATCTCCCATCAGTATTATAGACCCAACAGCCCTGGACCCCATCTCCCATCAGTAATATAGATCCTATGGCCAGCCATGAACCCCATCTCCCATCAGTATTATAGACCCAACAGCCCTGGACCCCATCTCCCATCAGTATTATAGATCCAACAGCCCTGAACCCCATCTGCCATCAGTATTATAGACCCAACAGCCCTGGCCCCATCTCCCATCAGTAATATAGACCCAACAGCCCTGGCCCCATCTCCCATCAGTAATATAGACCCAACAGCCCTGGACCCCATCTCCCATCAGTATTATAGATCCAACAGCCCTGGACCCATCTCCCATCAGTAATATAGATCCAACAGCCCTGGACCCATCTCCCATCAGTATTATAGACCCAACAGCCCTGGACCCCATCTCCCATCAGTATTATAGATCCTATGGCCCTGGACCCATCTCCCATCAGTATTATAGATCCAACAGCCCTGGACCCATCTCCCATCAGTATTATAGACCCAACAGCCCTGGACCCATCTCCCATCAGTATTATAGACCCAACAGCCCTGGACCCCATCTCCCATCAGTATTATAGACCCAACAGCCCTGGACCCCATCTCCCATCAGTATTATAGACCCAACAGCCCTGGACCCATCTCCCATCAGTATTATAGACCCAACAGCCCTGGACCCATCTCCCATCAGTATTATAGACCCAACAGCCCTGAACCCATCTCCCATCAGTATTATAGACCCAACAGCCCTGGACCCCATCTCCCATCAGTATTATAGACCCAACAGCCCTGGACCCATCTCCCATCAGTATTATAGACCCAACAGCCCTGGACCCCATCTCCCATCAGTATTATAGATCCTATGGCCCTGGACCCCATCTCCCATCAGTATTATAGACCCAACAGCCCTGGACCCCATCTCCCATCAGTATTATAGATCCTATGGCCCTGGACCCCATCTCCCATCAGTATTATAGACCCAACAGCCCTGGACCCATCTCACATCAGTATTATAGACCCAACAGCCCTGGACCCATCTCACATCCGTATTATAGATCCTATGGCCACTCCCATCAGTATTATAGATCATATGGCCACTCCCATCTGCATTATAGATCCTATGGCCACTCCCAACTGCATTATCGATCCTATGGCCAGCCCTGGACCTCATCTCCCATCAGTATTATAGATCCTATGGCCACTCCCATCTGTATTATAGATCCTATGGCCACTCCCATCTGTATTATAGATCCTATGGCCACTCCCATCTGTATTATAGATCCTATGGCCACTCCCATCTGTATTATAGATCCTATGGCCACTCCCATCTGTATTATAGATCCTATGGCCACTCCCATCTGTATTATAGATCCTATGGCCACTCCCATCTGTATTATAGATCCTATGGCCACTCCCATCTGTATTATAGATCCTATGGCCACTCCCATCTGTATTATAGATCCTGTGGCCACTCCCATCTGTATTATAGATCCTATGGCCACTCCCATCTGTATTATAGATCCTATGGCCACTCCCATCTGTATTATAGATCCTGTGGCCACTCCCATCAGTATTATAGATCAAATGTAGAGACAGAGGTGGAGACAGAGGTGGAGACAGAGGTGGAGACAGAGGTGGAGACAGAGGTGGAGACAGAGGTGGAGACAGAGGTAGAGACAGAGGTAGAGACAGAGGTAGAGACAGAGGTAGAGACAGAGGTAGAGACAGAGACACAGAGGTACAGAGGTACAGAGGTACAGAGGTACAGAGGTACAGACACAGACACGGACACAGAGACACAGAGGCACAGAGAGGTAGAGGTAGAGGTAGAGGTAGACGTAGAGGTAGAGGTACAGACAGAGACAGAGGTAGAGGTACAGACAGAGACAGAGGTAGAGGTACAGACAGAGACAGAGGTAGAGGTACAGACAGAGACAGAGGTAGAGGTACAGACAGAGACAGAGGTAGAGGTACAGACAGAGACAGAGGTAGAGGTAGAGACATAGACAGAGGTAGAGGTACAGACAGAGACAGAGGTAGAGGTACAGACAGAGACAGAGGTAGAGAGATAGGTGGAGACATAGACAGAGGTAGAGGTAGAGACAGAGACAGAGGTAGAGGTAGAGACATAGACAGAGGTAGAGGTAGAGACATAGACAGAGGTAGAGGTAGAGACATAGACAGAGGTAGAGGTAGAGACATAGACAGAGACAGAGGTAGAGACAGAGGTAGAGAGAGAGGTGGAGACATAGACAGAGGTAGAGGTAGAGAGAGAGGTGGAGACATAGACAGAGACATAGACAGAGACAGAGACAGAGACAGAGACAGAGAGGCAGAGAGGCAGAGAGGCAGAGAGGCAGAGAGGCAGAGAGGCAGAGAGGCAGAGAGGCAGAGAGGCAGAGACAGAGAGACAGAGACAGAGACAGAGGCAGAGACAGAGACAGAGACAGAGGCAGAGACAGAGAGGCAGAGACAGAGAGACAGAGACAGAGGCAGAGACAGAGAGGCAGAGACAGAGACAGAGGCAGAGACAGAGAGACAGAGACAGAGAGACAGAGACAGAGACAGAGAGACAGAGACAGAGAGACAGAGAGACAGAGACAGAGAGACAGAGACAGAGAGACAGAGACAGAGAGACAGAGACAGAGAGACAGAGACAGAGAGACAGAGACAGAGAGACAGAGACAGAGAGACAGAGACAGAGAGGTAGAGACAGAGAGGTAGAGACAGAGAGGTAGAGACAGAGAGGTAGAGACAGAGAGGTAGAGACAGAGAGGTAGAGACAGAGAGGTAGAGACAGAGAGGTAGAGACAGAGAGGTAGAGACAGAGAGGTAGAGACAGAGAGGTAGAGACAGAGAGGTAGAGACAGAGAGGTAGAGACAGAGAGGTAGAGACAGAGAGGTAGAGACAGAGAGATAGAGACAGAGAGGCAGAGACAGAGGCCTGGTTAGCTGCGGTTGGTCTGTCTGCTGTTTTCAAGCCAGCCGAGTGTCAATCTATTCACAACACTGTGCGGATGAATGAATGCTAGATGACATGTTGGCCGGCTTCCAGAGAGACGTAATCCATCAGGTAAATGAACAGACGATTCTATCATCTCCTTCTCCAGAGGTGGCAACCGTTCCTGAGGGAAGAGAAGGAATACGTACCAAATACAAACTTACGGTCAACAGTAGTGGACTATGTTGGGGAATCCGGTTCCGTTTTTGGATGCAGATGAGTTATCAGCTTAATCAAAATGTCAGCCGGAAACATAGTGACAACGTGTCAGAGAAACAAGTCAACATAATGACAACGTGTCAGAGAAACAAGTCAACATAGTGACAATGTGTCAGAGAAACAAGTCAACATAGTGACAACGTGTGAGAGAAACAAGTCAACATAGTGACAACGTGTCAGAGAAACAAGTCAACATAGTGACAACGTGTCAGAGAAACAAGTCAACATAGTGACAACGTGTCAGAGAAACAAGTCAACATAGTGACAACGTGTCAGAGAAACAAGTCAACATAGTGACAACGTGTCAGAGAAACAAGTCAACATAGTGACAACGTGTCAGAGAAACAAGTCAACATAGTGACAACGTGTGAGAGAAACAAGTCAACATAGTGACAACGTGTCAGAGAAACAAGTCAACATAGTGACAACGTGTGAGAGAAACAAGTCAACATAGTGACAACGTGTGAGAGAAACAAGTCAACATAGTGACAACGTGTCAGAGAAACAAGTCAACATAGTGACAACGTGTCAGAGAAACAAGTCAACATAGTGACAACGTGTCAGAGAAACAAGTCAACATAGTGACAACGTGTCAGAGAAACAAGTCAACATAGTGACAACGTGTCAGAGAAACAAGTCAACATAGTGACAACGTGTCAGAGAAACAAGTCAACATAGTGACAACGTGTGAGAGAAACAAGTCAACATAGTGACAACGTGTGAGAGAAACAAGTCAACATAGTGACAACGTGTCAGAGAAACAAGTCAACATAGTGACAACGTGTGAGAGAAACAAGTCAACATAGTGACAACGTGTCAGAGAAACAAGTCAACATAGTGACAACGTGTCAGAGAAACAAGTCAACATAGTGACAACGTGTGAGAGAAACAAGTCAACATAGTGACAACGTGTCAGAGAAACAAGTCAACATAGTGACAACGTGTCAGAGAAACAAGTCAACATAGTGACAACGTGTGAGAGAAACAAGTCAACATAGTGACAACGTGTCAGAGAAACAAGTCAACATAGTGACAACGTGTGAGAGAAACAAGTCAACATAGTGACAACGTGTCAGAGAAACAAGTCAACATAGTGACAACGTGTGAGAGAAACAAGTCAACATAGTGACAACGTGTCAGAGAAACAAGTCAACATAGTGACAACGTGTCAGAGAAACAAGTCAACATAGTGACAACGTGTGAGAGAAACAAGTCAACATAGTGACAACGTGTCAGAGAAACAAGTCAACATAGTGACAACGTGTGAGAGAAACAAGTCAGAAACAATCCTTCTCAACCATTGTTGTCTCCGCCTACTAACATCACACACAGACACACACACACACACACACACACACACACACACACACACACACACACACACACACACACACACACACACACACACACACACACACACACACACACACACACACACACAAACACACACACACACACACCACTAGCATGAAACCAGTTATTAAGGTTTGATCTAATAGAGGTTGACAGCATAGAGTAAAATAAACAGAAGCAATTCAAAATCACTTTACAGAGGACGGGTGGACGGGGGGACAGGTGGATGGGGACGGGGACGGGGGGACGCGGACGGGTGGACGGGGGGACAGGTGGACGGGGACGGGGGGGACGCGGACGGGTGGACGGGGGGACAGGTGGACGGGGACGGGGGGGACGCGGACGGGTGGACGGGGGGACAGGTGGACGGGGACGTGGACAGGTGGACGGGGACGGGTGGATGGGAGGACGGGGACGGGGGGACGGGGACGGGAGGACGGGGACGGGTGGATGGGAGGACGGGGACGGGGGGGACGGGGACGGGAGGACGGGGACGGGTGGATGGGAGGACGGGGACGGGGGGACGGGGGCGGGAGGACGGGGACGGGTGGATGGGAGGACGGGGACGGGGGGACGGGGACGGGGGGACGAGGGGTGCAACATCCGGTGTGATTTGTAAAAGCCTCAGTCACTGTTATCCTTTAACAAGCACTGAAATAAGTGGAGCTCAGTAGCTTCATTGCCTGTGACAACCAAAATGTCTGAAAGGTTCTGTTTGCCAATTACGAATGATCTTTTTTCAAGTGGCGTACCTGCATGGTAGTTCTTAATGTCATGTGAATGTTTTTGGGTATCAACACGTAGTGTTATGGGGCATATTCTCAAATACGTATTTTATCGTGAACAACAGTCTAGAGCAAGGCTCTCCAACCCTGTTCCTGGAGAGTTACCCGAAAATATTCACAGTTAAAAACATCGACGGGGAATATCCTTTTAGAAGTGGAAGACGACAGCGGTTATGAATCAGAAGAGAATCATTGTGTCAGGGAGGTTTTAAGCTGTAACACATGAGGTCACATCCTCCCAGTCAGTCACCGACACACACAACAAAGCAGACACACAGATATAATGACACTAACGATACCCAGAGGGAGGAAATGACAGTGGAAATCGGTTTAGAGCAATCTGGAGTCAGATAGATAGATGGGGGTAATCTCCTTCTGCTGGGGCCCTCTGGACGGGAAATGGCCACTGACACCTGAGACCCCCCCCCACACACACACACACACATAAACGCACATGCACACATACACACAAACGCAGGCACGTATACACAGGCAAGCGTGCACACATACAAACACGCAGACACACACACATGCTGCACGTCAACGCTCAACCAGGGATGGTGGGCTAGGGAAATACATCTCACTTTATACAAGACAGGATACAAATCTGGAGAGAGAGAGACAGAGGGGGGGGGGGGAGAATGGAGAGAGAGGGAGAGGGGAGAGAGAGAGAGAGAGGGATGGAGGGAGGGGAGAGAAAGGGGGAGAGAGAGAACGAGGGGAGAGAGAGGTAGAGGGAGAGGGGAATGGAGGGAGAGGAGAGGAAGGGGGAGAGAGAGAAAGAGGTTAGAGGAAGAGAGATAGAGAGGGAGAGGGGAGAGAGAGAAATAGGGGAGAGGAAGGGAGGGAGAGAGAGGGAGATACAGAGGTAGAGGCAGAGGTAGAGGCAGAGGTAGAGGTAGAGGCAGAGACAGAGGTAGAGACAGAGGTAGAGGTAGAGACAGAGGTAGAGACAGAGACAGAGGTAGAGGTAGAGGTAGAGGTAGAGACAGAGGTAGAGACAGAGGTAGAGACAGAGGTAGAGGCAGAGGTAGAGGTAGAGGCAGAGACAGAGGTAGAGACAGAGGTAGAGGTAGAGACAGAGGTAGAGACAGAGACAGAGGTAGAGGTAGAGGTAGAGGTAGAGACAGAGGTAGAGGTAGAGACAGAGGTAGAGACAGAGGTAGAGACAGAGGTAGAGACAGAGACAGAGACAGAGGTAGAGACAGAGACAGAGACAGAGACAGAGACAGAGACAGAGACAGAGACAGAGGTAGAGACAGAGACAGAGACAGAGACAGAGACAGAGACAGAGACAGAGACAGAGACAGAGACAGAGACAGAGACAGAGACAGAGACAGAGACAGAGACAGAGGTAGAGGTAGAGAGGCAGGGGAGAAGAATGGAGAGAGAGGGAGAGGGGAGAGAGAGAGAGAGGGATGGAGGGAGGGGAGAGAGAAAGAGACGGAGAGGAAGGGAGAGAGAGAGAGAGGGGAGAGGAAGGGGGAGAGAGAGGGATAGGAGAGAGAGAGAGAGCGAGAGGAGAGGAAGGGGGAGAGAGAGAGAGAGCGAGAATGAGGGGAGAGGAGGTGAGAGAGAGAGAAAGAGGAGAGAGGAAGGGAGAGAGAGAGAGGGAGAGATGGGAGAGCGAGAGCGAGAGCGAGAGAGAGAGAGAGAGAGAGAGAGAGAGAGAGAGAGAGAGAGAGAGAGAGAGAGAGGGGAAGGGAGAGAGAGAGACAGGGGGAGAGGAAGGGAGAGAGACCGGGGGAGAGGAAGGGAGAGAGACCGTCGGAGAGGAAGGGAGAGAGAGAGAGGGACGGGGTGAAGAGGTATAGGAAAAAGAAACCGAAAGGGAATGCAAGACTATTGATTCCTGTTCCAAATGGCACCTATTACCTTTATCGGTCAAACATAGTGCACTACGAAGGGTAGAGAGAGGGTCCCATATGGAACTCAACACTATGAAGGGTATTGGCTCCCATAACCAACTCAACACTATAAAGGGTATTGGCTCCCATAACCAACTCAACACTATAAAGGGTATTGGGTCTCATATGGAACTCAACACTATAAAGGGTATTGGGTCTCATATGGAACTCAACACTATAACGGGTATTGGGTCCCATATGGAACTCAACACTATAAAGGGTATTGGCTCCCATATGGAACTCAACACTATAAAGGGTATTGGGTCCCAGATGGAACTCAGCACTATAAAGGGTATTGGCTCCCATATGGAACTCAGCACTATAAAGGGTGTTGGGTCCCAGATGGAACTCAACACTGTAAAGGGTATTGGGTCTCATATGGAACTCAACATCTTAGGTACTTACAATACTTGTTAGTCTGTAGCCTGTCACATTCCAAAACCAGACATGAAACACAGCTGTTAGCTTGGCTGTGTCCCAAATGAAACCCCTTTTCCCTATTCCCTGCACTACTTCTGTATTCCCCAAGGTATTGCACTACATAGGGAATACAGTTTCATTTTGGATGCAGTCTGTTACGCACCAACACCTTTAACAACAGTTTGGTAATAGTATGAGGTGAAATTAATTCTAACAAATTAATTACAATGTCGTATCCACAGGGCTACATAAACCATTAACTTTGTAAAGACCTGTGAATTGATTAATGACAGCTGTCTTTCTCTTAAACAATGTACAAAAATATGTGCCCTAAATAGCAAGCTCTAAGCTTCTTTCTCCCAGAGACATGGGTCTTCCTAGGACTTCCCTGCATGAGGTTAAATAAATACCTTCCGCTGCCCTTAAAACCTTACAGTCAAAGCAGGATAACGTATGAAAGTACACCAGTGATGTCATCAATGCTTGCCACAATGACTGGGATGTCAGAGTACACCGATAGCAGCGGAGGCTGGTGACTTGAAAAATTGAGGAGGATGGAAGACCCACGGTATAGGATGTAGAATGCACAGAGACGACAAAGTGTATTTTAAAAAAAAATCGTCAAAGACTAATTATTTTACCCTAAAGCATTTTTATAAAGACATTTAAAGTACAATATTATGGGGATTGAGAATGAGAGGGCTACTTAGTGTTGGAAAGGGATCACAGCAGTGTTTGAATGAAGGTATGAGGCATGAGTTGAGGTGTTCAGAGGCTTGACAAGTGCAGGACAGGATTTTACTGCGAAGACAAAAAACAATAACACAAGATACTACACAGTTAGACAACAGAGCTAAGAACGAGGTAGTCCAAGCAAGGAGTAAAATCATTGATGTGTAATAATGTGATTGTGTTTGTGATTGACTCTACATACAGTAATGAGAGAAAATTGATTGGGGTGCTCACAGAGCTCGGAGAGCTGGCTTCAGTTCATGAGACCTGGCTTCAGTTCATGAGACCTGGCTTCAGTTCATGAGACCTGGCTTCAGTTCATGAGACCTGGCTTCAGTTCATGAGACCTGGCTTCAGTTCATGAGAGCTGGCTTCAGTTCATGAGACCTGGCTTCAGTTCATGAGACCTGGCTTCAGTTCATGTCAGGACAGAGTTGACGATGGTAGTGGAGTAGTCATCACCTCTTAATCAGGGAACAAGAGGGGACTTGGCTGTAAATACAAATAGCAGATACATTCCATTAAAGCTGCGCCATCGTAGGTTTGGACAACAAGTTTCTCTATGAAGTTAAACTCAGACATCTCAACATTCATAAAGTAGAACACAGACTGCGCATCTCGCCCACTTGACACATCAAAGTAGCCCAAGAAACATTCCTGAAAAAAGCCCTGGTCCTCCACATACCTGACGATAACTGACAACTGCAAGCAGAATGGTGGCACCATAGGTCCCAGAGCGGTCAGACTGGAGCCACCATAGGTCCCAGAGCAGTCAGACTGGTGCAGGTCCCAGAGCAGTCAGACTGGTGCAGGTCCCAGAGCAGTCAGACTGGTGGCACCATAGGTCCCAGAGTAGTCAGACTGGTGCAGGTCCCAGAGCAGTCAGAATGGTGGCACCATAGGTCCCAGAGCGGTCAGACTGGTGGCACCATAGGTCCCAGAGCAGTCAGACTGGTGCCACCATAGGTCCCAGAGCAGTCAGACTGGTGCAGGTCCCAGAGCAGTCAGACTGGTGCAGGTCCCAGAGCAGTCAGACTGGTGGCACCATAGGTCCCAGAGTAGTCAGACTGGTGCAGGTCCCAGAGCAGTCAGACTGGTGCAGGTCCCAGAGCAGTCAGACTGGTGGCACCATAGGTCCCAGAGCAGTCAGACTGGTGACACCATAGGTCACAGAGCTGTCAGACTGGTGGCACCATAGGTCCCAGAGCAGTCAGACTGGTGCCACCGTAGGTCCCAGAGCGGTCAGACAGGTGCCATCATAGGTCCCAGAGCTGTCAGACTGGTGGTACCATCGGTCCCAGAGCAGTCAGACTGGTGGCACCATAGGTCCGGGAGCGGTCAGACTGGTGCCACCATAGGTCCCAGAGCGGTCAGACTGGTGGTACCATAGGTCCCAGAGCGGTCAGACTGGTGCCACCATAGGTCCCCGGAGCGGTCAGACTGGTGGTACCATAGATCCCAGAGCGGTCAGACTGGTGGTACCATAGATCCCAGAGCAGTCAGACTGGTGCCACCATAGGTCCCAGAGCAGTCAGACTGGTGCAGGTCCCAGAGCAGTCAGACTGGTGGCACCATAGGTCCCAGAGTAGTCAGACTGGTGCAGGTCCCAGAGCAGTCAGACTGGTGCAGGTCCCAGAGCAGTCAGACTGGTGGCACCATAGGTCCCAGAGCAGTCAGACTGGTGACACCATAGGTCCCAGAGCTGTCAGACTGGTGGCACCATAGGTCCCAGAACAGTCAGACTGGTGCCACCGTAGGTCCCAGAGCGGTCAGACAGGTGCCATCATAGGTCCCAGAGCTGTCAGACTGGTGGTACCATCGGTCCCAGAGCAGTCAGACTGGTGGCACCATAGGTCCGGGAGCGGTCAGACTGGTGCCACCATAGGTCCCAGAGCGGTCAGACTGGTGGTACCATAGGTCCCAGAGCGGTCAGACTGGTGCCACCATAGGTCCCCGGAGCGGTCAGACTGGTGGTACCATAGATCCCAGAGCGGTCAGACTGGTGGTACCATAGATCCCAGAGCAGTCAGACTGGTGCCACCATAGATCCCAGAGCAGTCAGACTGGTGGCACCATAGGTCCCAGAGCGGTCAGACTGGTGGCACCATAGATCCCAGAACGGTCAGACTGGTGGTACCATAGATCCCAGAGCAGTCAGACTGGTGCCACCTTAGGTCCCAGAGCGGTCAGACTGGTGCCACCATAGATCCCAGAGCGATCAGACTGGGGGCACCATAGGTCCCAGAGGGGTCAGACTAGTGGCACCATAGGTCCCAGAGCGGTCAGACTGGTTGCACCATCGGTCCCAGAGCGGTCAGACTGGTGGCACCATCGGTCCCAGAGCGGTCAGACTAGTGGCACCATCGGTCCCAGAGCGGTCAGACTGGTGGCACCATCGGTCCCAGAGCGGTCAGACTGGTGCCACCATCGGTCCCAGAGCAGTCAGACTGGTGGTACCGTAGGTCCCCAGAGCGGTCAGACTGGTGGCACCATCGGTCCCAGAGCGGTCAGACTGGTGCCACCATCGGTCCCAGAGCAGTCAGACTGGTGGTACCATAGGTCCCCAGAGCGGTCAGACTGGTGCCACCATAGGCCCCCAGAGCGGTCAGACTGGTGGTACCATAGGTCCCAGAGCGGTCAGACTGGTGCCACCATAGGTCCCCGGAGCGGTCAGACTGGTGGTACCATAGATCCCAGAGCGGTCAGACTGGTGGTACCATAGATCCCAGAGCAGTCAGACTGGTGCCACCATAGATCCCAGAGCAGTCAGACTGGTGACACCATAGGTCCCAGAGAGGTCAGACTGGTGGCACCATAGGTCCCAGAGAGGTCAGACTGGTGGCACCATAGGTCCCAGAAAGGTCAGACTGGTAACACCATAGGTCCCAGAGAGGTCAGACTGGTGCCACCATAGGTCGTAGAGCGGTCAGACTGGTGGAACCATAGGTCCCAGAGCGGTCAGGCTGGTGGTACCATAGATCCCAGAGCAGTAAGACTGGTGACACCATAGGTCCCAGAGCGGTCATACTGGTGCCACCATAGATCCCAGAGCTGTCAGACTGGTGACACCATAGGTCCCAGAGCGGTCAGACTGGTGCCACCATAGGTCCCAGAGCGGTCAGACTGGTGGTACCATAGGTACCAGAGCGATCAGACTGGTGGCACCATAGGTCCCAGAGGGGTCAGACTGGTGGCACCATAGGTCCCAGAGCGGTCAGACTGGTGCCACCATAGATCCCAGAGCGGTCAGACTGGTGGCACCATAGGTCCCAGAGCGGTCAGACTAGTGGCACCATCGGTCCCAGAGCAGTCAGACTGGTGGTACCATAGGTCCCAGAGCGGTCAGACTAGTGGCACCATAGGTCCCAGAGCGGTCAGACTGGTGTCACCATAGATCCCAGAACGGTCAGACTGGTGGTACCATAGATCCCAGAGCAGTCAGACTGGTGCCACCTTAGGTCCCAGAGCGGTCAGACTGGTTGCACCATCGGTCCCAGAGCGGTCAGACTGGTGGCACCATCGGTCCCAGAGCGGTCAGACTAGTGGCACCATCGGTCCCAGAGCGGTCAGACTGGTGGCACCATCGGTCCCAGAGCGGTCAGACTGGTGCCACCATCGGTCCCAGAGCAGTCAGACTGGTGGTACCGTAGGTCCCCAGAGCGGTCAGACTGGTGGCACCATCGGTCCCAGAGCGGTCAGACTGGTGCCACCATCGGTCCCAGAGCAGTCAGACTGGTGGTACCATAGGTCCCCAGAGCGGTCAGACTGGTGCCACCATAGGCCCCCAGAGCGGTCAGACTGGTGGTACCATAGGTCCCAGAGCGGTCAGACTGGTGCCACCATAGGTCCCCGGAGCGGTCAGACTGGTGGTACCATAGATCCCAGAGCGGTCAGACTGGTGGTACCATAGATCCCAGAGCAGTCAGACTGGTGCCACCATAGATCCCAGAGCAGTCAGACTGGTGACACCATAGGTTCCAGAGCGGTCAGACTGGTGCTACCATAGGTCCCAGAGCGGTCAGACTGGTGACACCATACGTCCCAGAGAGGTCAGACTGGTGGCACCATAGGTCCCAGAGAGGTCAGACTGGTGGCACCATAGGTCCCAGAAAGGTCAGACTGGTAACACCATAGGTCCCAGAGAGGTTAGACTGGTGCCACCATAGGTCGCAGAGCGGTCAGACTGGTGGAACCATAGGTCCCAGAGCGGTCAGGCTGGTGGTACCATAGATCCCAGAGCAGTAAGACTGGTGACACCATAGGTCCCAGAGCGGTCATACTGGTGCCACCATAGATCCCAGAGCTGTCAGACTGGTGACACCATAGGTCCCAGAGCGGTCAGACTGGTGCCACCATAGGTCCCAGAGCGGTCAGACTGGTGGTACCATAGGTCCCAGAGCGGTCAGACTGGTGGTACCATAGGTCCCAGAGCGGTCAGGCTGGTGACACCGTAGGTCCCAGAGCGGTCAGACTGGTGGTACCATAGGTCCAAGAGCGGTCAGACTGGTGCCACCATAGGTCCCAGAGTAGTCAGACTTGTGGCACCATAGGTCCCAGAGCGGTCAGACTGATGCCACCATCGGTCCCAGAGCGGTCAGACTGGTGGCACCATAGTTCCCAGAGCGGTCAGACTGGTACCACCATAGGTCCCCAGAGCGATCAGACTGGTGGCACCATAGGTCCCAGAGGGGTCAGACTGGTGGCACCATAGGTCCCAGAGCGGTCAGACTGGTGGTACCATAGGTCCCAGAGCGGTCAGACTAGTGGCACCATCGGTCCCAGAGCAGTCAGACTGGTGGTACCATAGGTCCCAGAGCTGTCAGACTAGTGGCACCATCGGTCCCAGAGCGGTCAGACTGGTGGCACCATTGGTCCCAGAGCGGTCAGACTGGTGGTACCATCGGTCCCAGAGCGGTCAGACTGGTGGTACCATAGGTCCCAGAGCGGTCAGACTGGTGCCAACATAGGTCCCCAGAGCGGTCAGACTGGTGGTACCATAGGTCCCAGAGCGGTCAGACTGGTGCCAACATAGGTCCCCAGAGCGGTCAGACTGGTGGTACCAAAGATCCCAGAGCGGTCAGACTGGTGGTACCATACATACCAGAACAGTCAGACTGGTGCCACCTTAGGTCCCAGAGCGGTCAGACTGGTGCCACCATAGATCCCAGAGCGATCAGACTGGGGGCACCATAGATCCCAGAGGGGTCAGACTGGTGGCACCATAGGTCCCAGAGCGGTCAGACTGGTGGTACCATAGGTCCCAGAGCGGTCAGACTGGTGGTACCATAGGTCCCCAGAGCGGTCAGACTGGTGTCACCATAGGTCCCAGAGCAGTCAGACTGGTGCCACAATAGGTCCCCAGAGCGGTCAGACTGGTGGTACCATAGATCCCAGAGCGGTCAGACTGGTGGTACCATAGGCCTCCCGGGTGGCGCAGTGGTCTAGGGCACTGCATCGCAGTGCTAGCTGCGCCACCAGAGTCTCTGGGTTCGCACCCAGGCTCTGTCGCAGCCGGCCGCAACCGGGAGGTCCGTGGGGCGACGCACAATTGGCATAGCGTCGTCCGGGTTAGGGAGGGTTTGGCCGGTAGGGATATCCTTGTCTCAGTATGTAAAAAAAAATGTAATAAAATGAATGCACTCTACTGTAAGTCGCTCTGGATAAGAGCGTCTGCTAAATGACTAAATGTAAATGTAAATAGGTCCCAGAGCGGTCAGACTGGTGCCACCATAGGTCCCGAGAGGGGTCAGACTGGTGGTACCATAGATCCCAGAGCGGTCAGACTGGAGGTACCATAGATCCCAGAGCAGTCAGACTGGTGCCACCATAGATCCCAGAGCAGTCAGACTGGTGACACCATAGGTCCCAGAGCGGTCAGACTGGTGGTACCATAGATCCCAGAGCGGTCAGACTGGTGCCACCATAGATCCCAGAGCGGTCAGACTGGTGCCACCATAGGTTCCAGAGCGGTCAGACTGGTGGTACCATAGGTCCCAGAGCGGTCAGACTGGTGGCACCATAGGTCCCAGAGCAGTCAGACTGGTGGTACCATAGGTCCCAGTGTGGTCAGACTAGTGGCACCATCGGTCCCAGAGCGGTCAGACAGGTGCCACCATCGGTCCCAGAGCTGTCAGACTGGTGCCACCGTAGGTCCCAGAGCGGTCAGACTGGTGCCACCGTAGGTCCCAGAGCGGTCAGACTGGTGGTACCAAAGGTCCCAGAGAGGTCAGACTGGTGGTACCATCGGTCCCAGAGCAGTCAGACTGGTGGTACCGTAGGTCCCCAGAGCGGTCAGACTGGTGGCACCATCGGTCCCAGAGCGGTCAGACTGGTGCCACCATCGGTCCCAGAGCAGTCAGACTGGTGGTACCATAGGTCCCCAGAGCGGTCAGACTGGTGCCACCATAGGCCCCCAGAGCGGTCAGACTGGTGGTACCATTGGTCCCAGAGCGGTCAGACTGGTGCCACCATAGGTCCCCGGAGCGGTCAGACTGGTGACACCATAGGTTCCAGAGCGGTCAGACTGGTGCTACCATAGGTCCCAGAGCGGTCAGACTGGTGACACCATAGGTCCCAGAGAGGTCAGACTGGTGGCACCATAGGTCCCAGAGAGGTCAGACTGGTGGCACCATAGGTCCCAGAAAGGTCAGACTGGTAACACCATAGGTCCCAGAGAGGTCAGACTGGTGCCACCATAGGTCGCAGAGCGGTCAGACTGGTGGTACCAAAGGTCCCAGAGAGGTCAGACTGGTGGTACCATCGGTCCCAGAGCAGTCAGACTGGTGGTACCGTAGGTCCCCAGAGCGGTCAGACTGGTGGCACCATCGGTCCCAGAGCGGTCAGACTGGTGCCACCATCGGTCCCAGAGCAGTCAGACTGGTGGTACCATAGGTCCCCAGAGCGGTCAGACTGGTGCCACCATAGGCCCCCAGAGCGGTCAGACTGGTGGTACCATTGGTCCCAGAGCGGTCAGACTGGTGCCACCATAGGTCCCCGGAGCGGTCAGACTGGTGGTACCATAGATCCCAGAGCGGTCAGACTGGTGGTACCATAGATCCCAGAGCAGTCAGACTGGTGCCACCATAGATCCCAGAGCAGTCAGACTGGTGACACCATAGGTTCCAGAGCGGTCAGACTGGTGCTACCATAGGTCCCAGAGCGGTCAGACTGGTGACACCATAGGTCCCAGAGAGGTCAGACTGGTGGCACCATAGGTCCCAGAGAGGTCAGACTGGTGGCACCATAGGTCCCAGAAAGGTCAGACTGGTAACACCATAGGTCCCAGAGAGGTCAGACTGGTGCCACCATAGGTCGCAGAGCGGTCAGACTGGTGGAACCATAGGTCCCAGAGCGGTCAGGCTGGTGGTACCATAGATCCCAGAGCAGTAAGACTGGTGACACCATAGGTCCCAGAGCGGTCATACTGGTGCCACCATATATCCCAGAGCTGTCAGACTGGTGACACCATAGGTCCCAGAGCGGTCAGACTGGTGCCACCATAGGTCCCAGAGCGGTCAGACTGGTGGTACCATAGGTCCCAGAGCGGTCAGACTGGTGGTACCATAGGTCCCAGAGCGATCAGGCTGGTGACACCGTAGGTCCCAGAGCGGTCAGACTGGTGGTACCATAGGTCCAAGAGCTGTCAGACTGGTGCCACCATAGGTCCCAGAGTAGTCAGACTTGTGGCACCATAGGTCCCAGAGCGGTCAGACTGATGCCACCATCGGTCCCAGAGCGGTCAGACTGGTGGCACCATAGTTCCCAGAGCGGTCAGACTGGTACCACCATCGGTCCCCAGAGCGATCAGACTGGTGGCACCATAGGTCCCAGAGGGGTCAGACTGGTGGCACCATAGGTCCCAGAGCGGTCAGACTGGTGGTACCATAGGTCCCAGAGCGGTCAGACTAGTGGCACCATCGGTCCCAGAGCAGTCAGACTGGTGGTACCATAGGTCCCAGAGCTGTCAGACTAGTGGCACCATCGGTCCCAGAGCGGTCAGACTGGTGGCACCATTGGTCCCAGAGCGGTCAGACTGGTGGTACCATCGGTCCCAGAGCGGTCAGACTGGTGGTACCATAGGTCCCAGAGCGGTCAGACTGGTGCCAACATAGGTCCCCAGAGCGGTCAGACTGGTGGTACCATAGGTCCCAGAGCGGTCAGACTGGTGCCACCATAGGTCCCCGGAGCGGTCAGACTGGTGGTACCATAGATCCCAGAGCGGTCAGACTGGTGGTACCATAGATCCCAGAGCAGTCAGACTGGTGCCACCATAGATCCCAGAGCAGTCAGACTGGTGACACCATAGGTTCCAGAGCGGTCAGACTGGTGCTACCATAGGTCCCAGAGCGGTCAGACTGGTGACACCATAGGTCCCAGAGAGGTCAGACTGGTGGCACCATAGGTCCCAGAGAGGTCAGACTGGTGGCACCATAGGTCCCAGAAAGGTCAGACTGGTAACACCATAGGTCCCAGAGAGGTCAGACTGGTGCCACCATAGGTCGCAGAGCGGTCAGACTGGTGGAACCATAGGTCCCAGAGCGGTCAGGCTGGTGGTACCATAGATCCCAGAGCAGTAAGACTGGTGACACCATAGGTCCCAGAGCGGTCATACTGGTGCCACCATAGATCCCAGAGCTGTCAGACTGGTGACACCATAGGTCCCAGAGCGGTCAGACTGGTGCCACCATAGGTCCCAGAGCGGTCAGACTGGTGGTACCATAGGTCCCAGAGCGGTCAGACTGGTGGTACCATAGGTCCCAGAGCGGTCAGGCTGGTGACACCGTAGGTCCCAGAGCGGTCAGACTGGTGGTACCATAGGTCCAAGAGCGGTCAGACTGGTGCCACCATAGGTCCCAGAGTAGTCAGACTTGTGGCACCATAGGTCCCAGAGCGGTCAGACTGATGCCACCATCGGTCCCAGAGCGGTCAGACTGGTGGCACCATAGTTCCCAGAGCGGTCAGACTGGTACCACCATAGGTCCCCAGAGCGATCAGACTGGTGGCACCATAGGTCCCAGAGGGGTCAGACTGGTGGCACCATAGGTCCCAGAGCGGTCAGACTGGTGGTACCATAGGTCCCAGAGCGGTCAGACTAGTGGCACCATCGGTCCCAGAGCAGTCAGACTGGTGGTACCATAGGTCCCAGAGCTGTCAGACTAGTGGCACCATCGGTCCCAGAGCGGTCAGACTGGTGGCACCATTGGTCCCAGAGCGGTCAGACTGGTGGTACCATCGGTCCCAGAGCGGTCAGACTGGTGGTACCATAGGTCCCAGAGCGGTCAGACTGGTGCCAACATAGGTCCCCAGAGCGGTCAGACTGGTGGTACCATAGGTCCCAGAGCGGTCAGACTGGTGCCAACATAGGTCCCCAGAGCGGTCAGACTGGTGGTACCAAAGATCCCAGAGCGGTCAGACTGGTGGTACCATACATACCAGAACAGTCAGACTGGTGCCACCTTAGGTCCCAGAGCGGTCAGACTGGTGCCACCATAGATCCCAGAGCGATCAGACTGGGGGCACCATAGATCCCAGAGGGGTCAGACTGGTGGCACCATAGGTCCCAGAGCGGTCAGACTGGTGGTACCATAGGTCCCAGAGCGGTCAGACTGGTGGTACCATAGGTCCCCAGAGCGGTCAGACTGGTGTCACCATAGGTCCCAGAGCAGTCAGACTGGTGCCACAATAGGTCCCCAGAGCGGTCAGACTGGTGGTACCATAGATCCCAGAGCGGTCAGACTGGTGGTACCATAGGCCTCCCGGGTGGCGCAGTGGTCTAGGGCACTGCATCGCAGTGCTAGCTGCGCCACCAGAGTCTCTGGGTTCGCACCCAGGCTCTGTCGCAGCCGGCCGCAACCGGGAGGTCCGTGGGGCGACGCACAATTGGCATAGCGTCGTCCGGGTTATGGAGGGTTTGGCCGGTAGGGATATCCTTGTCTCAGTATGTAAAAAAAAATGTAATAAAATGAATGCACTCTACTGTAAGTCGCTCTGGATAAGAGCGTCTGCTAAATGACTAAATGTAAATGTAAATAGGTCCCAGAGCGGTCAGACTGGTGCCACCATAGGTCCCGAGAGGGGTCAGACTGGTGGTACCATAGATCCCAGAGCGGTCAGACTGGAGGTACCATAGATCCCAGAGCAGTCAGACTGGTGCCACCATAGATCCCAGAGCAGTCAGACTGGTGACACCATAGGTCCCAGAGCGGTCAGACTGGTGGTACCATAGATCCCAGAGCGGTCAGACTGGTGCCACCATAGATCCCAGAGCGGTCAGACTGGTGCCACCATAGGTTCCAGAGCGGTCAGACTGGTGGTACCATAGGTCCCAGAGCGGTCAGACTGGTGGCACCATAGGTCCCAGAGCAGTCAGACTGGTGGTACCATAGGTCCCAGTGCGGTCAGACTAGTGGCACCATCGGTCCCAGAGCGGTCAGACAGGTGCCACCATCGGTCCCAGAGCTGTCAGACTGGTGCCACCGTAGGTCCCAGAGCGGTCAGACTGGTGCCACCGTAGGTCCCAGAGCGGTCAGACTGGTGGTACCAAAGGTCCCAGAGAGGTCAGACTGGTGGTACCATCGGTCCCAGAGCAGTCAGACTGGTGGTACCGTAGGTCCCCAGAGCGGTCAGACTGGTGGCACCATCGGTCCCAGAGCGGTCAGACTGGTGCCACCATCGGTCCCAGAGCAGTCAGACTGGTGGTACCATAGGTCCCCAGAGCGGTCAGACTGGTGCCACCATAGGCCCCCAGAGCGGTCAGACTGGTGGTACCATTGGTCCCAGAGCGGTCAGACTGGTGCCACCATAGGTCCCCGGAGCGGTCAGACTGGTGGTAGCATAGATCCCAGAGCGGTCAGACTGGTGGTACCATAGATCCCAGAGCAGTCAGACTGGTGCCACCATAGATCCCAGAGCAGTCAGACTGGTGACACCATAGGTTCCAGAGCGGTCAGACTGGTGCTACCATAGGTCCCAGAGCGGTCAGACTGGTGACACCATAGGTCCCAGAGAGGTCAGACTGGTGGCACCATAGGTCCCAGAGAGGTCAGACTGGTGGCACCATAGGTCCCAGAAAGGTCAGACTGGTAACACCATAGGTCCCAGAGAGGTCAGACTGGTGCCACCATAGGTCGCAGAGCGGTCAGACTGGTGGTACCAAAGGTCCCAGAGAGGTCAGACTGGTGGTACCATCGGTCCCAGAGCAGTCAGACTGGTGGTACCGTAGGTCCCCAGAGCGGTCAGACTGGTGGCACCATCGGTCCCAGAGCGGTCAGACTGGTGCCACCATCGGTCCCAGAGCAGTCAGACTGGTGGTACCATAGGTCCCCAGAGCGGTCAGACTGGTGCCACCATAGGCCCCCAGAGCGGTCAGACTGGTGGTACCATTGGTCCCAGAGCGGTCAGACTGGTGCCACCATAGGTCCCCGGAGCGGTCAGACTGGTGGTACCATAGATCCCAGAGCGGTCAGACTGGTGGTACCATAGATCCCAGAGCAGTCAGACTGGTGCCACCATAGATCCCAGAGCAGTCAGACTGGTGACACCATAGGTTCCAGAGCGGTCAGACTGGTGCTACCATAGGTCCCAGAGCGGTCAGACTGGTGACACCATAGGTCCCAGAGAGGTCAGACTGGTGGCACCATAGGTCCCAGAGAGGTCAGACTGGTGGCACCATAGGTCCCAGAAAGGTCAGACTGGTAACACCATAGGTCCCAGAGAGGTCAGACTGGTGCCACCATAGGTCGCAGAGCGGTCAGACTGGTGGAACCATAGGTCCCAGAGCGGTCAGGCTGGTGGTACCATAGATCCCAGAGCAGTAAGACTGGTGACACCATAGGTCCCAGAGCGGTCATACTGGTGCCACCATAGATCCCAGAGCTGTCAGACTGGTGACACCATAGGTCCCAGAGCGGTCAGACTGGTGCCACCATAGGTCCCAGAGCGGTCAGACTGGTGGTACCATAGGTCCCAGAGCGGTCAGACTGGTGGTACCATAGGTCCCAGAGCGGTCAGGCTGGTGACACCGTAGGTCCCAGAGCGGTCAGACTGGTGGTACCATAGGTCCAAGAGCTGTCAGACTGGTGCCACCATAGGTCCCAGAGTAGTCAGACTTGTGGCACCATAGGTCCCAGAGCGGTCAGACTGATGCCACCATCGGTCCCAGAGCGGTCAGACTGGTGGCACCATAGTTCCCAGAGCGGTCAGACTGGTACCACCATCGGTCCCCAGAGCGATCAGACTGGTGGCACCATAGGTCCCAGAGGGGTCAGACTGGTGGCACCATAGGTCCCAGAGCGGTCAGACTGGTGGTACCATAGGTCCCAGAGCGGTCAGACTAGTGGCACCATCGGTCCCAGAGCAGTCAGACTGGTGGTACCATAGGTCCCAGAGCTGTCAGACTAGTGGCACCATCGGTCCCAGAGCGGTCAGACTGGTGGCACCATTGGTCCCAGAGCGGTCAGACTGGTGGTACCATCGGTCCCAGAGCGGTCAGACTGGTGGTACCATAGGTCCCAGAGCGGTCAGACTGGTGCCAACATAGGTCCCCAGAGCGGTCAGACTGGTGGTACCATAGGTCCCAGAGCGGTCAGACTGGTGCCAACATAGGTCCCCAGAGCGGTCAGACTGGTGGTACCAAAGATCCCAGAGCGGTCAGACTGGGGGCACCATAGATCCCAGAGGGGTCAGACTGGTGGCACCATAGGTCCCAGAGCGGTCAGACTGGTGGTACCATAGGTCCCAGAGCGGTCAGACTGGTGGTACCATAGGTCCCCAGAGCGGTCAGACTGGTGTCACCATAGGTCCCAGAGCAGTCAGACTGGTGCCACAATAGGTCCCCAGAGCGGTCAGACTGGTGGTACCATAGATCCCAGAGCGGTCAGACTGGTGGTACCATAGGCCTCCCGGGTGGCGCAGTGGTCTAGGGCACTGCATCGCAATGCTAGCTGCGCCACCAGAGTCTCTGGGTTCGCACCCAGGCTCTGTCGCAGCCGGCCGCAACCGGGAGGTCCGTGGGGCGACGCACAATTGGCATAGCGTCGTCCGGGTTAGGGAGGGTTTGGCCGGTAGGGATATCCTTGTCTCAGTATGTAAAAAAAAATGTAATAAAATGAATGCACTCTAATGTAAGTCGCTCTGGATAAGAGCGTCTGCTAAATGACTAAATGTAAATGTAAATAGGTCCCAGAGCGGTCAGACTGGTGCCACCATAGGTCCCCAGAGGGGTCAGACTGGTGGTACCATAGATCCCAGAGCGGTCAGACTGGAGGTACCATAGATCCCAGAGCAGTCAGACTGGTGCCACCATAGATCCCAGAGCAGTCAGACTGGTGACACCATAGGTCCCAGAGCGGTCAGACTGGTGGTACCATAGATCCCAGAGCGGTCAGACTGGTGCCACCATAGATCCCAGAGCGGTCAGACTGGTGCCACCATAGGTTCCAGAGCGGTCAGACTGGTGGTACCATAGGTCCCAGAGCGGTCAGACTGGTGGCACCATAGGTCCCAGAGCAGTCAGACTGGTGGTACCATAGGTCCCAGTGCGGTCAGACTAGTGGCACCATCGGTCCCAGAGCGGTCAGACTGGTGCCACCATCGGTCCCAGAGCTGTCAGACTGGTGCCACCGTAGGTCCCAGAGCGGTCAGACTGGTGCCACCGTAGGTCCCAGAGCGGTCAGACTGGTGCCACCGTAGGTCCCAGAGCGGTCAGACTGGTGGTACCACAGGTCCCAGAGCGGTCAGACTGGTGGTACCATAGATCCCAGAGCGGTCAGACTGGTGCCACCATAGATCCCAGAGAGGTCAGACTGGTGGCACCATAGCTCCCAGAGTAGTCAGACTGGTGACACCACAGATCCCAGAGCGGTCAGACTGGTGGCACCATAGGTCCCAGAGCGGTCAGACTGGTGCCACCATAGGTCCCAGAGCGGTCAGACTGGTGCCACCATAGGTCCCCAGAGCGATCAGACTTGTGGTACCATAGGTCCCAGAGCGGTCAGACTGGTGCCAACATAGGTCCCCAGAGCGGTCAGACTGGTGGTACCAAAGATCCCAGAGCGGTCAGACTGGTGGTACCATACATTCCAGAACAGTCAGACTGGTGCCACCTTAGGTCCCAGAGCGGTCAGACTGGTGCCACCATAGATCCCAGAGCGATCAGACTGGGGGCACCATAGATCCCAGAGGGGTCAGACTGGTGGCACCATAGGTCCCAGAGCGGTCAGACTGGTGGTACCATAGGTCCCAGAGCGGTCAGACTGGTGGAACCATAGATCCCAGCGCAGTCAGACTGGTGCCACCATAGATCCCAGAGCAGTCAGACTGGTGACACCATAGGTCCCAGAGCGGTCAGACTGGTGCCACCATAGATCCCAGAGCTGTCAGACTGGTGACACCATAGGTCCCAGAGCGGTCAGACTGGTGCCACCATAGGTCCCAGAGGGGTCAGACTGGTGGTACCATAGGTCCCAGAGCGGTCTGACTGGTGGCACCATAGGTCCCAGAGCGGTCAGACTGGTGACACCATAAGTCACAGAGCGGTCAGACTGGTGACATCGTAGGTCCCAGAGCGGTCAGACTAGTGTTACCGTAGGTCCCAGAGCGGTCAGACTGGTGGTACCATAGGTCCCAGAGAGGTCAGACTGGTGCCACCTTAGGTCCAAGAGCGGTCAGACTGGTGCCACCATAGGTCCCAGAGCGGTCTGACTGGTGGCACCATAGGTCCCAGAGCGGTCAGACTGGTGCCATAATAGGCCCCAGAGCGGTCAGACTGGTGCCACCATAGGTCCCAGAGTAGTCAGACTGGTGGCACCATAGGTCCCAGAGCGGTCAGACTGGTGGTACCATAGGTCCCAGAGCGGTCAGACTGGTGGAACCATAGATCCCAGCGCAGTCAGACTGGTGCCACCATAGATCCCAGAGCAGTCAGACTGGTGACACCATAGGTCCCAGAGCGGTCAGACTGGTGCCACCATAGATCCCAGAGCTGTCAGACTGGTGACACCATAGGTCCCAGAGCGGTCAGACTGGTGCCACCATAGGTCCCAGAGGGGTCAGACTGGTGGTACCATAGGTCCCAGAGCGGTCTGACTGGTGGCACCATAGGTCCCAGAGCGGTCAGACTGGTGACACCATAAGTCACAGAGCGGTCAGACTGGTGACATCGTAGGTCCCAGAGCGGTCAGACTAGTGTTACCGTAGGTCCCAGAGCGGTCAGACTGGTGGTACCATAGGTCCCAGAGAGGTCAGACTGGTGCCACCTTAGGTCCAAGAGCGGTCAGACTGGTGCCACCATAGGTCCCAGAGCGGTCTGACTGGTGGCACCATAGGTCCCAGAGCGGTCAGACTGGTGCCATAATAGGCCCCAGAGCGGTCAGACTGGTGCCACCATAGGTCCCAGAGTAGTCAGACTGGTGGCACCATAGGTCCCAGAGCGGTCAGACTGGTGACACCGTAGATCCCAGAGCTGTCAGACTGGTGACACCATAGGTCCCAGAGCGGTCAGACTGGTGCCACCATAGGTCCCAGAGGGGTCAGACTGGTGGTACCATAGGTCCCAGAGCGGTCTGACTGGTGGCACCATAGGTCCCAGAGCGGTCAGACTGGTGACACCATAAGTCACAGAGCGGTCAGACTGGTGACATCGTAGGTCCCAGAGCGGTCAGACTAGTGTTACCGTAGGTCCCAGAGCGGTCAGACTGGTGGTACCATAGGTCCCAGAGAGGTCAGACTGGTGCCACCTTAGGTCCAAGAGCGGTCAGACTGGTGCCACCATAGGTCCCAGAGCGGTCTGACTGGTGGCACCATAGGTCCCAGAGCGGTCAGACTGGTGCCATAATAGGCCCCAGAGCGGTCAGACTGGTGCCACCATAGGTCCCAGAGTAGTCAGACTGGTGGCACCATAGGTCCCAGAGCGGTCAGACTGGTGACACCGTAGGTCCCAGAGCGGTCAGACTGGTGGCACCATAGGTCCCCAGAGCGGTCAGACTGGTGTTACCATAGATCCCAGAGAGGTCAGACTGGTGGCACCATTGATCCCAGAGCGGTCAGACTGGTGGTACCATCGGTCCCAGAGCGGTCAGACTGGTGGTACCATAGGTCCCAGAGCGGTCAGACTGGTGCCAACATAGGTCCCCAGAGCGGTCAGACTGGTGGTACCATAGGTCCCAGAGCGGTCAGACTGGTGCCAACATAGGTCCCCAGAGCGGTCAGACTGGTGGTACCAAAGATCCCAGAGCGGTCAGACTGGGGGCACCATAGATCCCAGAGGGGTCAGACTGGTGGCACCATAGGTCCCAGAGCGGTCAGACTGGTGGTACCATAGGTCCCAGAGCGGTCAGACTGGTGGTACCATAGGTCCCCAGAGCGGTCAGACTGGTGTCACCATAGGTCCCAGAGCAGTCAGACTGGTGCCACAATAGGTCCCCAGAGCGGTCAGACTGGTGGTACCATAGATCCCAGAGCGGTCAGACTGGTGGTACCATAGGCCTCCCGGGTGGCGCAGTGGTCTAGGGCACTGCATCGCAATGCTAGCTGCGCCACCAGAGTCTCTGGGTTCGCACCCAGGCTCTGTCGCAGCCGGCCGCAACCGGGAGGTCCGTGGGGCGACGCACAATTGGCATAGCGTCGTCCGGGTTAGGGAGGGTTTGGCCGGTAGGGATATCCTTGTCTCAGTATGTAAAAAAAAATGTAATAAAATGAATGCACTCTAATGTAAGTCGCTCTGGATAAGAGCGTCTGCTAAATGACTAAATGTAAATGTAAATAGGTCCCAGAGCGGTCAGACTGGTGCCACCATAGGTCCCCAGAGGGGTCAGACTGGTGGTACCATAGATCCCAGAGCGGTCAGACTGGAGGTACCATAGATCCCAGAGCAGTCAGACTGGTGCCACCATAGATCCCAGAGCAGTCAGACTGGTGACACCATAGGTCCCAGAGCGGTCAGACTGGTGGTACCATAGATCCCAGAGCGGTCAGACTGGTGCCACCATAGATCCCAGAGCGGTCAGACTGGTGCCACCATAGGTTCCAGAGCGGTCAGACTGGTGGTACCATAGGTCCCAGAGCGGTCAGACTGGTGGCACCATAGGTCCCAGAGCAGTCAGACTGGTGGTACCATAGGTCCCAGTGCGGTCAGACTAGTGGCACCATCGGTCCCAGAGCGGTCAGACTGGTGCCACCATCGGTCCCAGAGCTGTCAGACTGGTGCCACCGTAGGTCCCAGAGCGGTCAGACTGGTGCCACCGTAGGTCCCAGAGCGGTCAGACTGGTGCCACCGTAGGTCCCAGAGCGGTCAGACTGGTGGTACCACAGGTCCCAGAGCGGTCAGACTGGTGGTACCATAGATCCCAGAGCGGTCAGACTGGTACCACCATAGATCCCAGAGAGGTCAGACTGGTGGCACCATAGCTCCCAGAGTAGTCAGACTGGTGACACCACAGATCCCAGAGCGGTCAGACTGGTGGCACCATAGGTCCCAGAGCGGTCAGACTGGTGCCACCATAGGTCCCAGAGCGGTCAGACTGGTGCCACCATAGGTCCCCAGAGCGATCAGACTTGTGGTACCATAGGTCCCAGAGCGGTCAGACTGGTGCCAACATAGGTCCCCAGAGCGGTCAGACTGGTGGTACCAAAGATCCCAGAGCGGTCAGACTGGTGGTACCATACATTCCAGAACAGTCAGACTGGTGCCACCTTAGGTCCCAGAGCGGTCAGACTGGTGCCACCATAGATCCCAGAGCGATCAGACTGGGGGCACCATAGATCCCAGAGGGGTCAGACTGGTGGCACCATAGGTCCCAGAGCGGTCAGACTGGTGGTACCATAGGTCCCAGAGCGGTCAGACTGGTGGAACCATAGATCCCAGCGCAGTCAGACTGGTGCCACCATAGATCCCAGAGCAGTCAGACTGGTGACACCATAGGTCCCAGAGCGGTCAGACTGGTGCCACCATAGATCCCAGAGCTGTCAGACTGGTGACACCATAGGTCCCAGAGCGGTCAGACTGGTGCCACCATAGGTCCCAGAGGGGTCAGACTGGTGGTACCATAGGTCCCAGAGCGGTCTGACTGGTGGCACCATAGGTCCCAGAGCGGTCAGACTGGTGACACCATAAGTCACAGAGCGGTCAGACTGGTGACATCGTAGGTCCCAGAGCGGTCAGACTAGTGTTACCGTAGGTCCCAGAGCGGTCAGACTGGTGGTACCATAGGTCCCAGAGAGGTCAGACTGGTGCCACCTTAGGTCCAAGAGCGGTCAGACTGGTGCCACCATAGGTCCCAGAGCGGTCTGACTGGTGGCACCATAGGTCCCAGAGCGGTCAGACTGGTGCCATAATAGGCCCCAGAGCGGTCAGACTGGTGCCACCATAGGTCCCAGAGTAGTCAGACTGGTGGCACCATAGGTCCCAGAGCGGTCAGACTGGTGACACCGTAGGTCCCAGAGCGGTCAGACTGGTGGCACCATAGGTCCCCAGAGCGGTCAGACTGGTGTTACCATAGATCCCAGAGAGGTCAGACTGGTGGCACCATAGGTCCCAGAAAGGTCAGACTGGTGACACCATAGGTCCCAGAGAGGTCAGACTGGTGCCACCATAGGTCGCAGAGCGGTCAGACTGGTGGTACCATAGGTCCCAGAGCGGTCAGACTGGTGGTACCACAGGTCCCAGAGCGGTCAGACTGGTGCCACCGTAGGTCCCAGAGCGGTCAGACTGGTGGTACCATAGATCCCAGAGCGGTCAGACTGGTGCCACCATAGATCCCAGAGACGTCAGACTGGTGGCACCATAGGTCCCAGAGTAGTCAGACTGGTGACACCGTAGGTCCCAGAGTAGTCAGACTGGTGGCACCACAGATCCCAGAGCGGTCTGACTGGTGGCACCATAGGTCCCAGAGCGGTCAGACTGGTGGCACCATAGGTCCCCAGAGCGGTCAGACTGGTGGCACCATAGGTCCCAGACAGGTCAGACTGGTGGCACCATAGGTCCCAGAAAGGTCAGACTGGTGACACCATAGGTCCCAGAGAGGTCAGACTAGTGGCACCATCGGTCCCAGAGCGGTCAGACTGGTGCCACCATCGGTCCCAGAGCTGTCAGACTGGTGCCACCGTAGGTCCCAGAGCGGTCAGACTGGTGCCACCGTAGGTCCCAGAGCGGTCAGACTGGTGGTACCACAGGTCCCAGAGCGGTCAGACTGGTGGTACCATAGATCCCAGAGCGGTCAGACTGCTGCCACCATAGATCCCAGAGAGGTCAGACTGGTGGCACCATAGCTCCCAGAGTAGTCAGACTGGTGACACCGTAGGTCCCAGAGTAGTCAGACTGGTGGCACCACAGATCCCAGAGCGGTCAGACTGGTGGCACCATAGGTCCCAGAGCGGTCAGACTGGTGCCACCATAGGTCCCAGAGCGCTCAGACTGGTGCCACCATAGGTCCCCAGAGCGATCAGACTTGTGGTACCATAGGTCCCAGAGCGGTCAGACTGGTGCCAACATAGGTCCCCAGAGCGGTCAGACTGGTGGTACCAAAGATCCCAGAGCGGTCAGACTGGTGGTACCATACATTCCAGAACAGTCAGACTGGTGCCACCTTAGGTCCCAGAGCGGTCAGACTGGGGGCACCATAGATCCCAGAGGGGTCAGACTGGTGGCACCATAGGTCCCAGAGCGGTCAGACTGGTGGTACCATAGGTCCCAGAGCGGTCAGACTGGTGGAACCATAGATCCCAGCGCAGTCAGACTGGTGCCACCATAGATCCCAGAGCAGTCAGACTGGTGACACCATAGGTCCCAGAGCGGTCTGACTGGTGGTACCATAGGTCCCAGAGCGGTCAGACTGGTGGCACCATAGGTCCCAGAGCAGTCAGACTGGTGGTACCATAGGTCCCAGTGCGGTCAGACTAGTGGCACCATCGGTCCCAGAGCGGTCAGACTGGTGCCACCATCGGTCCCAGAGCTGTCAGACTGGTGCCACCGTAGGTCCCAGAGCGGTCAGACTGGTGCCACCGTAGGTCCCAGAGCGGTCAGACTGGTGCCACCGTAGGTCCCAGAGCGGTCAGACTGGTGGTACCACAGGTCCCAGAGCGGTCAGACTGGTGGTACCATAGATCCCAGAGCGGTCAAACTGGTGCCACCATAGATCCCAGAGAGGTCAGACTGGTGGCACCATAGCTCCCAGAGTAGTCATACTGGTGACACCATAGGTCCCAGAGCGGTCAGACTGGTGGTACCATAGATCCCAGAGCGGTCAGACTGGTGCCACCATAGATCCCAGAGCGGTCAGACTGGTGCCACCATAGGTTCCAGAGCGGTCAGACTGGTGGTACCATAGGTCCCAGAGCGGTCAGACTGGTGGCACCATAGGTCCCAGAGCAGTCAGACTGGTGGTACCATAGGTCCCAGTGCGGTCAGACTAGTGGCACCATCGGTCCCAGAGCGGTCAGACTGGTGCCACCATCGGTCCCAGAGCTGTCAGACTGGTGCCACCGTAGGTCCCAGAGCGGTCAGACTGGTGCCACCGTAGGTCCCAGAGCGGTCAGACTGGTGCCACCGTAGGTCCCAGAGCGGTCAGACTGGTGGTACCACAGGTCCCAGAGCGGTCAGACTGGTGGTACCATAGATCCCAGAGCGGTCAGACTGGTACCACCATAGATCCCAGAGAGGTCAGACTGGTGGCACCATAGCTCCCAGAGTAGTCAGACTGGTGACACCACAGATCCCAGAGCGGTCAGACTGGTGGCACCATAGGTCCCAGAGCGGTCAGACTGGTGCCACCATAGGTCCCAGAGCGGTCAGACTGGTGCCACCATAGGTCCCCAGAGCGATCAGACTTGTGGTACCATAGGTCCCAGAGCGGTCAGACTGGTGCCAACATAGGTCCCCAGAGCGGTCAGACTGGTGGTACCAAAGATCCCAGAGCGGTCAGACTGGTGGTACCATACATTCCAGAACAGTCAGACTGGTGCCACCTTAGGTCCCAGAGCGGTCAGACTGGTGCCACCATAGATCCCAGAGCGATCAGACTGGGGGCACCATAGATCCCAGAGGGGTCAGACTGGTGGCACCATAGGTCCCAGAGCGGTCAGACTGGTGGTACCATAGGTCCCAGAGCGGTCAGACTGGTGGAACCATAGATCCCAGCGCAGTCAGACTGGTGCCACCATAGATCCCAGAGCAGTCAGACTGGTGACACCATAGGTCCCAGAGCGGTCAGACTGGTGCCACCATAGATCCCAGAGCTGTCAGACTGGTGACACCATAGGTCCCAGAGCGGTCAGACTGGTGCCACCATAGGTCCCAGAGGGGTCAGACTGGTGGTACCATAGGTCCCAGAGCGGTCTGACTGGTGGCACCATAGGTCCCAGAGCGGTCAGACTGGTGACACCATAAGTCACAGAGCGGTCAGACTGGTGACATCGTAGGTCCCAGAGCGGTCAGACTAGTGTTACCGTAGGTCCCAGAGCGGTCAGACTGGTGGTACCATAGGTCCCAGAGAGGTCAGACTGGTGCCACCTTAGGTCCAAGAGCGGTCAGACTGGTGCCACCATTGGTCCCAGAGCGGTCTGACTGGTGGCACCATAGGTCCCAGAGCGGTCAGACTGGTGCCATAATAGGCCCCAGAGCGGTCAGACTGGTGCCACCATAGGTCCCAGAGTAGTCAGACTGGTGGCACCATAGGTCCCAGAGCGGTCAGACTGGTGACACCGTAGGTCCCAGAGCGGTCAGACTGGTGGCACCATAGGTCCCCAGAGCGGTCAGACTGGTGTTACCATAGATCCCAGAGAGGTCAGACTGGTGGCACCATAGGTCCCAGAAAGGTCAGACTGGTGACACCATAGGTCCCAGAGAGGTCAGACTGGTGCCACCATAGGTCGCAGAGCGGTCAGACTGGTGGTACCATAGGTCCCAGAGCGGTCAGACTGGTGGTACCACAGGTCCCAGAGCGGTCAGACTGGTGCCACCGTAGGTCCCAGAGCGGTCAGACTGGTGGTACCATAGATCCCAGAGCGGTCAGACTGGTGCCACCATAGATCCCAGAGACGTCAGACTGGTGGCACCATAGGTCCCAGAGTAGTCAGACTGGTGACACCGTAGGTCCCAGAGTAGTCAGACTGGTGGCACCACAGATCCCAGAGCGGTCTGACTGGTGGCACCATAGGTCCCAGAGCGGTCAGACTGGTGGCACCATAGGTCCCCAGAGCGGTCAGACTGGTGGCACCATAGGTCCCAGACAGGTCAGACTGGTGGCACCATAGGTCCCAGAAAGGTCAGACTGGTGACACCATAGGTCCCAGAGAGGTCAGACTAGTGGCACCATCGGTCCCAGAGCGGTCAGACTGGTGCCACCATCGGTCCCAGAGCTGTCAGACTGGTGCCACCGTAGGTCCCAGAGCGGTCAGACTGGTGCCACCGTAGGTCCCAGAGCGGTCAGACTGGTGGTACCACAGGTCCCAGAGCGGTCAGACTGGTGGTACCATAGATCCCAGAGCGGTCAGACTGCTGCCACCATAGATCCCAGAGAGGTCAGACTGGTGGCACCATAGCTCCCAGAGTAGTCAGACTGGTGACACCGTAGGTCCCAGAGTAGTCAGACTGGTGGCACCACAGATCCCAGAGCGGTCAGACTGGTGGCACCATAGGTCCCAGAGCGGTCAGACTGGTGCCACCATAGGTCCCAGAGCGCTCAGACTGGTGCCACCATAGGTCCCCAGAGCGATCAGACTTGTGGTACCATAGGTCCCAGAGCGGTCAGACTGGTGCCAACATAGGTCCCCAGAGCGGTCAGACTGGTGGTACCAAAGATCCCAGAGCGGTCAGACTGGTGGTACCATACATTCCAGAACAGTCAGACTGGTGCCACCTTAGGTCCCAGAGCGGTCAGACTGGGGGCACCATAGATCCCAGAGGGGTCAGACTGGTGGCACCATAGGTCCCAGAGCGGTCAGACTGGTGGTACCATAGGTCCCAGAGCGGTCAGACTGGTGGAACCATAGATCCCAGCGCAGTCAGACTGGTGCCACCATAGATCCCAGAGCAGTCAGACTGGTGACACCATAGGTCCCAGAGCGGTCTGACTGGTGGTACCATAGGTCCCAGAGCGGTCAGACTGGTGGCACCATAGGTCCCAGAGCAGTCAGACTGGTGGTACCATAGGTCCCAGTGCGGTCAGACTAGTGGCACCATCGGTCCCAGAGCGGTCAGACTGGTGCCACCATCGGTCCCAGAGCTGTCAGACTGGTGCCACCGTAGGTCCCAGAGCGGTCAGACTGGTGCCACCGTAGGTCCCAGAGCGGTCAGACTGGTGCCACCGTAGGTCCCAGAGCGGTCAGACTGGTGGTACCACAGGTCCCAGAGCGGTCAGACTGGTGGTACCATAGATCCCAGAGCGGTCAAACTGGTGCCACCATAGATCCCAGAGAGGTCAGACTGGTGGCACCATAGCTCCCAGAGTAGTCATACTGGTGACACCACAGATCCCAGAGCGGTCAGACTGGTGGCACCATAGGTCCCAGAGCGGTCAGACTGGTGCCACCATAGGTCCCAGAGCGGTCAGACTGGTGCCACCATAGTTCCCCAGAGCGATCAGACTTGTGGTACCATAGGTCCCAGAGCGGTCAGACTGGTGCCAACATAGGTCCCAAGAGCGGTCAGACTGGTGGTACCAAAGATCCCAGAGCGGTCAGACTGGTGGTACCATACATTCCAGAACAGTCAGACTGGTGCCACCTTAGGTCCCAGAGCGGTCAGACTGGTGCCACCATAGATCCCAGAGTGATCAGACTGGGGGCACCATAGATCCCAGAGGGGTCAGACTGGTGGCACCATAGGTCCCAGAGCGGTCAGACTGGTGGTACCATAGGTCCCAGAGCGGTCAGACTGGTGGAACCATAGATCCCAGCGCAGTCAGACTGGTGCCACCATAGATCCCAGAGCAGTCAGACTGGTGACACCATAGGTCCCAGAGCGGTCAGACTGGTGCCACCATAGATCCCAGAGCTGTCAGACTGGTGACATCATAGGTCCCAGAGCGGTCAGACTGGTGCCACCATAGGTCCCAGAGGGGTCAGACTGGTGGTACCATAGGTCCCAGAGCGGTCTGACTGGTGACACCGTAGGTCCCAGAGTAGTCAGACTGGTGGCACCACAGATCCCAGAGCGGTCAGACTGGTGGCACCATAGGTCCCAGAGCGGTCAGACTGGTGCCACCATAGGTCCCAGAGCGCTCAGACTGGTGCCACCATAGGTCCCCAGAGCGATCAGACTTGTGGTACCATAGGTCCCAGAGCGGTCAGACTGGTGCCAACATAGGTCCCCAGAGCGGTCAGACTGGTGGTACCAAAGATCCCAGAGCGGTCAGACTGGTGGTACCATACATTCCAGAACAGTCAGACTGGTGCCACCTTAGGTCCCAGAGCGGTCAGACTGGGGGCACCATAGATCCCAGAGGGGTCAGACTGGTGGCACCATAGGTCCCAGAGCGGTCAGACTGGTGGTACCATAGGTCCCAGAGCGGTCAGACTGGTGGAACCATAGATCCCAGCGCAGTCAGACTGGTGCCACCATAGATCCCAGAGCAGTCAGACTGGTGACACCATAGGTCCCAGAGCGGTCTGACTGGTGGTACCATAGGTCCCAGAGCGGTCAGACTGGTGGCACCATAGGTCCCAGAGCAGTCAGACTGGTGGTACCATAGGTCCCAGTGCGGTCAGACTAGTGGCACCATCGGTCCCAGAGCGGTCAGACTGGTGCCACCATCGGTCCCAGAGCTGTCAGACTGGTGCCACCGTAGGTCCCAGAGCGGTCAGACTGGTGCCACCGTAGGTCCCAGAGCGGTCAGACTGGTGCCACCGTAGGTCCCAGAGCGGTCAGACTGGTGGTACCACAGGTCCCAGAGCGGTCAGACTGGTGGTACCATAGATCCCAGAGCGGTCAAACTGGTGCCACCATAGATCCCAGAGAGGTCAGACTGGTGGCACCATAGCTCCCAGAGTAGTCATACTGGTGACACCACAGATCCCAGAGCGGTCAGACTGGTGGCACCATAGGTCCCAGAGCGGTCAGACTGGTGCCACCATAGGTCCCAGAGCGGTCAGACTGGTGCCACCATAGTTCCCCAGAGCGATCAGACTTGTGGTACCATAGGTCCCAGAGCGGTCAGACTGGTGCCAACATAGGTCCCAAGAGCGGTCAGACTGGTGGTACCAAAGATCCCAGAGCGGTCAGACTGGTGGTACCATACATTCCAGAACAGTCAGACTGGTGCCACCTTAGGTCCCAGAGCGGTCAGACTGGTGCCACCATAGATCCCAGAGTGATCAGACTGGGGGCACCATAGATCCCAGAGGGGTCAGACTGGTGGCACCATAGGTCCCAGAGCGGTCAGACTGGTGGTACCATAGGTCCCAGAGCGGTCAGACTGGTGGAACCATAGATCCCAGCGCAGTCAGACTGGTGCCACCATAGATCCCAGAGCAGTCAGACTGGTGACACCATAGGTCCCAGAGCGGTCAGACTGGTGCCACCATAGATCCCAGAGCTGTCAGACTGGTGACATCATAGGTCCCAGAGCGGTCAGACTGGTGCCACCATAGGTCCCAGAGGGGTCAGACTGGTGGTACCATAGGTCCCAGAGCGGTCTGACTGGTGGCACCATAGGTCCCAGAGCGGTCAGACTGGTGACACCATAAGTCACAGAGCGGTCAGACTGGTGACATCGTAGGTCCCAGAGCGGTCAGACTAGTGTTACCGTAGGTCCCAGAGCGGTCAGACTGGTGGTACCATAGGTCCCAGAGAGGTCAGACTGGTGCCACCTTAGGTCCAAGAGCGGTCAGACTGGTGCCACCATAGGTCCCAGAGCGGTCTGACTGGTGGCACCATAGGTCCCAGAGCGGTCAGACTGGTGCCATAATAGGCCCCAGAGCGGTCAGACTGGTGCCACCATAGGTCCCAGAGTAGTCAGACTGGTGGCACCATAGGTCCCAGAGCGGTCAGACTGGTGACACCGTAGGTCCCAGAGCGGTCAGACTGGTGGCACCATAGGTCCCCAGAGCGGTCAGACTGGTGTTACCATAGATCCCAGAGAGGTCAGACTGGTGGCACCATAGGTCCCAGAAAGGTCAGACTGGTGACACCATAGGTCCCAGAGAGGTCAGACTGGTGCCACCATAGGTCGCAGAGCGGTCAGACTGGTGGTACCATAGGTCCCAGAGCGGTCAGACTGGTGGTACCACAGGTCCCAGAGCGGTCAGACTGGTGCCACCGTAGGTCCCAGAGCGGTCAGACTGGTGGTACCATAGATCCCAGAGCGGTCAGACTGGTGCCACCATAGATCCCAGAGACGTCAGACTGGTGGCACCATAGGTCCCAGAGTAGTCAGACTGGTGACACCGTAGGTCCCAGAGTAGTCAGACTGGTGGCACCACAGATCCCAGAGCGGTCTGACTGGTGGCACCATAGGTCCCAGAGCGGTCAGACTGGTGGCACCATAGGTCCCCAGAGCGGTCAGACTGGTGGCACCATAGGTCCCAGACAGGTCAGACTGGTGGCACCATAGGTCCCAGAAAGGTCAGACTGGTGACACCATAGGTCCCAGAGAGGTCAGACTAGTGGCACCATCGGTCCCAGAGCGGTCAGACTGGTGCCACCATCGGTCCCAGAGCTGTCAGACTGGTGCCACCGTAGGTCCCAGAGCGGTCAGACTGGTGCCACCGTAGGTCCCAGAGCGGTCAGACTGGTGGTACCACAGGTCCCAGAGCGGTCAGACTGGTGGTACCATAGATCCCAGAGCGGTCAGACTGCTGCCACCATAGATCCCAGAGAGGTCAGACTGGTGGCACCATAGCTCCCAGAGTAGTCAGACTGGTGACACCGTAGGTCCCAGAGTAGTCAGACTGGTGGCACCACAGATCCCAGAGCGGTCAGACTGGTGGCACCATAGGTCCCAGAGCGGTCAGACTGGTGCCACCATAGGTCCCAGAGCGGTCAGACTGGTGCCACCATAGGTCCCCAGAGCGATCAGACTTGTGGTACCATAGGTCCCAGAGCGGTCAGACTGGTGCCAACATAGGTCCCCAGAGCGGTCAGACTGGTGGTACCAAAGATCCCAGAGCGGTCAGACTGGTGGTACCATACATTCCAGAACAGTCAGACTGGTGCCACCTTAGGTCCCAGAGCGGTCAGACTGGGGGCACCATAGATCCCAGAGGGGTCAGACTGGTGGCACCATAGGTCCCAGAGCGGTCAGACTGGTGGTACCATAGGTCCCAGAGCGGTCAGACTGGTGGAACCATAGATCCCAGCGCAGTCAGACTGGTGCAACCATAGATCCCAGAGCAGTCAGACTGGTGACACCATAGGTCCCAGAGCGGTCTGACTGGTGGCACCATAGGTCCCAGAGCGGTCAGACTGGTGCCATAATAGGCCCCAGAGCGGTCAGACTGGTGCCACCATAGGTCCCAGAGCGGTCAGACTGGTGACACCGTAGGTCCCAGAGCGGTCAGACTGGTGGCACCATAGGTCCCAGAAAGGTCAGACTGGTGACACCATAGGTCCCAGAGAGGTCAGACTGGTGCCACCATAGGTCGCAGAGCGGTCAGACTGGTGGTACAATAGGTCCCAGAGCGGTCAGACTGGTGGTACCACAGGTCCCAGAGCGGTCAGACTGGTGCCACCGTAGGTCCCAGAGCGGTCAGACTGGTGGTACCATAGATCCCAGAGCGGTCAGACTGGTGACACCGTAGGTCCCAGAGTAGTCAGACTGGTGGCACCACAGATCCCAGAGCGGTCTGACTGGTGGCACCATAGGTCCCAGAGCGGTCAGACTGGTGGCACCATAGGTCCCCAGAGCGGTCAGACTGGTGGCACCATAGGTCCCAGACAGGTCAGACTGGTGGCACCATAGGTCCCAGAAAGGTCAGACTGGTGGCACCATAGGTCCCAGAGCAGTCAGACTGGTGGTACCATAGGTCCCAGTGCGGTCAGACTAGTGGCACCATCGGTCCCAGAGCGGTCAGACTGGTGCCACCATCGGTCCCAGAGCTGTCAGACTGGTGCCACCGTAGGTCCCAGAGCGGTCAGACTGGTGCCACCGTAGGTCCCAGAGCGGTCAGACTGGTGGTACCACAGGTCCCAGAGCGGTCAGACTGGTGGTACCATAGATCCCAGAGCGGTCAGACTGGTGCCACCATAGATCCCAGAGAGGTCAGACTGGTGGCACCATAGCTCCCAGAGTAGTCAGACTGGTGACACCACAGATCCCAGAGCGGTCAGACTGGTGGTACCAAAGATCCCAGAGCGGTCAGACTGGTGGTACCATACATTCCAGAACAGTCAGACTGGTGCCACCTTAGGTCCCAGAGCGGTCAGACTGGTGCCACCATAGATCCCAGAGCGATCAGACTGGGGGCACCATAGATCCCAGAGCGGTCAGACTGGTGCCACCATAGGTCCCAGAGCGGTCAGACTGGTGGTACCATAGTTCCCAGAGCGGTCTGACTGGTGGCACCATAGGTCCCAGAGCGGTCAGACTAGTGTTACCGTAGGTCCCAGAGCGGTCAGACTGGTGGTACCATAGGTCCCAGAGAGGTCAGACTGGTGCCACCTTAGGTCCAAGAGCGGTCAGACTGGTGCCACCATAGGTCCCAGAGCGGTCTGACTGGTGGCACCATAGGTCCCAGAGCGGTCAGACTGGTGCCATAATAGGCCCCAGAGCGGTCAGACTGGTGCCACCATAGGTCCCAGAGTAGTCAGACTGGTGGCACCATAGGTCCCAGAGCGGTCAGACTGGTGACACCGTAGGTCCCAGAGCGGTCAGACTGGTGGCACCATAGGTCCCCAGAGCGGTCAGACTGGTGTTACCATAGATCCCAGAGAGGTCAGACTGGTGGCACCATAGGTCCCAGAAAGGTCAGACTGGTGACACCATAGGTCCCAGAGAGGTCAGACTGGTGCCACCATAGGTCGCAGAGCGGTCAGACTGGTGGTACCATAGGTCCCAGAGCGGTCAGACTGGTGGTACCACAGGTCCCAGAGCGGTCAGACTGGTGCCACCGTAGGTCCCAGAGCGGTCAGACTGGTGGTACCATAGATCCCAGAGCGGTCAGACTGGTGCCACCATAGATCCCAGAGACGTCAGACTGGTGGCACCATAGGTCCCAGAGTAGTCAGACTGGTGACACCGTAGGTCCCAGAGTAGTCAGACTGGTGGCACCACAGATCCCAGAGCGGTCTGACTGGTGGCACCATAGGTCCCAGAGCGGTCAGACTGGTGGCACCATAGGTCCCCAGAGCGGTCAGACTGGTGGCACCATAGGTCCCAGACAGGTCAGACTGGTGGCACCATAGGTCCCAGAAAGGTCAGACTGGTGGCACCATAGGTCCCAGAAAGGTCAGACTGGTGGCACCATAGGTCCCAGAGCAGTCAGACTGGTGGTACCATAGGTCCCAGTGCGGTCAGACTAGTGGCACCATCGGTCCCAGAGCGGTCAGACTGGTGCCACCATCGGTCCCAGAGCTGTCAGACTGGTGCCACCGTAGGTCCCAGAGCGGTCAGACTGGTGCCACCGTAGGTCCCAGAGCGGTCAGACTGGTGGTACCACAGGTCCCAGAGCGGTCAGACTGGTGGTACCATAGATCCCAGAGCGGTCAGACTGGTGCCACCATAGATCCCAGAGAGGTCAGACTGGTGGCACCATAGCTCCCAGAGTAGTCAGACTGGTGACACCACAGATCCCAGAGCGGTCAGACTGGTGGTACCAAAGATCCCAGAGCGGTCAGACTGGTGGTACCATACATTCCAGAACAGTCAGACTGGTGCCACCTTAGGTCCCAGAGCGGTCAGACTGGTGCCACCATAGATCCCAGAGCGATCAGACTGGGGGCACCATAGATCCCAGAGCGGTCAGACTGGTGCCACCATAGGTCCCAGAGCGGTCAGACTGGTGGTACCATAGTTCCCAGAGCGGTCTGACTGGTGGCACCATAGGTCCCAGAGCGGTCAGACTAGTGTTACCGTAGGTCCCAGAGCGGTCAGACTGGTGGTACCATAGGTCCCAGAGAGGTCAGACTGGTGCCACCTTAGGTCCAAGAGCGGTCAGACTGGTGCCACCATAGGTCCCAGAGCGGTCTGACTGGTGGCACCATAGGTCCCAGAGCGGTCAGACTGGTGCCATAATAGGCCCCAGAGCGGTCAGACTGGTGCCACCATAGGTCCCAGAGTAGTCAGACTGGTGGCACCATAGGTCCCAGAGCGGTCAGACTGGTGACACCGTAGGTCCCAGAGCGGTCAGACTGGTGGCACCATAGGTCCCCAGAGCGGTCAGACTGGTGTTACCATAGATCCCAGAGAGGTCAGACTGGTGGCACCATAGGTCCCAGAAAGGTCAGACTGGTGACACCATAGGTCCCAGAGAGGTCAGACTGGTGCCACCATAGGTCGCAGAGCGGTCAGACTGGTGGTACCATAGGTCCCAGAGCGGTCAGACTGGTGGTACCACAGGTCCCAGAGCGGTCAGACTGGTGCCACCGTAGGTCCCAGAGCGGTCAGACTGGTGGTACCATAGATCCCAGAGCGGTCAGACTGGTGCCACCATAGATCCCAGAGACGTCAGACTGGTGGCACCATAGGTCCCAGAGTAGTCAGACTGGTGACACCGTAGGTCCCAGAGTAGTCAGACTGGTGGCACCACAGATCCCAGAGCGGTCTGACTGGTGGCACCATAGGTCCCAGAGCGGTCAGACTGGTGGCACCATAGGTCCCCAGAGCGGTCAGACTGGTGGCACCATAGGTCCCAGACAGGTCAGACTGGTGGCACCATAGGTCCCAGAAAGGTCAGACTGGTGACACCATAGGTCCCAGAGAGGTCAGACTAGTGGCACCATCGGTCCCAGAGCGGTCAGACTGGTGCCACCATCGGTCCCAGAGCTGTCAGACTGGTGCCACCGTAGGTCCCAGAGCGGTCAGACTGGTGCCACCGTAGGTCCCAGAGCGGTCAGACTGGTGGTACCACAGGTCCCAGAGCGGTCAGACTGGTGGTACCATAGATCCCAGAGCGGTCAGACTGCTGCCACCATAGATCCCAGAGAGGTCAGACTGGTGGCACCATAGCTCCCAGAGTAGTCAGACTGGTGACACCGTAGGTCCCAGAGTAGTCAGACTGGTGGCACCACAGATCCCAGAGCGGTCAGACTGGTGGCACCATAGGTCCCAGAGCGGTCAGACTGGTGCCACCATAGGTCCCAGAGCGGTCAGACTGGTGCCACCATAGGTCCCCAGAGCGATCAGACTTGTGGTACCATAGGTCCCAGAGCGGTCAGACTGGTGCCAACATAGGTCCCCAGAGCGGTCAGACTGGTGGTACCAAAGATCCCAGAGCGGTCAGACTGGTGGTACCATACATTCCAGAACAGTCAGACTGGTGCCACCTTAGGTCCCAGAGCGGTCAGACTGGGGGCACCATAGATCCCAGAGGGGTCAGACTGGTGGCACCATAGGTCCCAGAGCGGTCAGACTGGTGGTACCATAGGTCCCAGAGCGGTCAGACTGGTGGAACCATAGATCCCAGCGCAGTCAGACTGGTGCCACCATAGATCCCAGAGCAGTCAGACTGGTGACACCATAGGTCCCAGAGCGGTCTGACTGGTGGCACCATAGGTCCCAGAGCGGTCAGACTGGTGCCATAATAGGCCCCAGAGCGGTCAGACTGGTGCCACCATAGGTCCCAGAGCGGTCAGACTGGTGACACCGTAGGTCCCAGAGCGGTCAGACTGGTGGCACCATAGGTCCCAGAAAGGTCAGACTGGTGACACCATAGGTCCCAGAGAGGTCAGACTGGTGCCACCATAGGTCGCAGAGCGGTCAGACTGGTGGTACAATAGGTCCCAGAGCGGTCAGACTGGTGGTGCCACAGGTCCCAGAGCGGTCAGACTGGTGCCACCGTAGGTCCCAGAGCGGTCAGACTGGTGGTACCATAGATCCCAGAGCGGTCAGACTGGTGACACCGTAGGTCCCAGAGTAGTCAGACTGGTGGCACCACAGATCCCAGAGCGGTCTGACTGGTGGCACCATAGGTCCCAGAGCGGTCAGACTGGTGGCACCATAGGTCCCCAGAGCGGTCAGACTGGTGGCACCATAGGTCCCAGACAGGTCAGACTGGTGGCACCATAGGTCCCAGAAAGGTCAGACTGGTGGCACCATAGGTCCCAGAGCAGTCAGACTGGTGGTACCATAGGTCCCAGTGCGGTCAGACTAGTGGCACCATCGGTCCCAGAGCGGTCAGACTGGTGCCACCATCGGTCCCAGAGCTGTCAGACTGGTGCCACCGTAGGTCCCAGAGCGGTCAGACTGGTGCCACCGTAGGTCCCAGAGCGGTCAGACTGGTGGTACCACAGGTCCCAGAGCGGTCAGACTGGTGGTACCATAGATCCCAGAGCGGTCAGACTGGTGCCACCATAGATCCCAGAGAGGTCAGACTGGTGGCACCATAGCTCCCAGAGTAGTCAGACTGGTGACACCACAGATCCCAGAGCGGTCAGACTGGTGGTACCAAAGATCCCAGAGCGGTCAGACTGGTGGTACCATACATTCCAGAACAGTCAGACTGGTGCCACCTTAGGTCCCAGAGCGGTCAGACTGGTGCCACCATAGATCCCAGAGCGATCAGACTGGGGGCACCATAGATCCCAGAGCGGTCAGACTGGTGCCACCATAGGTCCCAGAGCGGTCAGACTGGTGGTACCATAGTTCCCAGAGCGGTCTGACTGGTGGCACCATAGGTCCCAGAGCGGTCAGACTGGTGACCCCATAAGTCACAGAGAGGTCAGACTGGTGACATCGTAGGTCCCAGAGCGGTCAGACTAGTGTTACCGTAGGTCCCAGAGCGGTCAGACTGGTGGTACCATAGGTCCCAGAGAGGTCAGACTGGTGCCACCTTAGGTCCAAGAGCGGTCAGACTGGTGCCACCATAGGTCCCAGAGCGGTCTGACTGGTGGCACCATAGGTCCCAGAGCGGTCAGACTGGTGCCATAATAGGCCCCAGAGCGGTCAGACTGGTGCCACCATAGGTCCCAGAGAGGTCAGACTGGTGCCACCATAGGTCGCAGAGCGGTCAGACTGGTGGTACCATAGGTCCCAGAGCGGTCAGACTGGTGGTACCACAGGTCCCAGAGCGGTCAGACTGGTGCCACCGTAGGTCCCAGAGCGGTCAGACTGGTGGTACCATAGATCCCAGAGCGGTCAGACTGGTGCCACCATAGATCCCAGAGACGTCAGACTGGTGGCACCATAGGTCCCAGAGTAGTCAGACTGGTGACACCGTAGGTCCCAGAGTAGTCAGACTGGTGGCACCACAGATCCCAGAGCGGTCTGACTGGTGGCACCATAGGTCCCAGAGCGGTCAGACTGGTGGCACCATAGGTCCCCAGAGCGGTCAGACTGGTGGCACCATAGGTCCCAGACAGGTCAGACTGGTGGCACCATAGGTCCCAGAAAGGTCAGACTGGTGGCACCATAGGTCCCAGAAAAGTCAGACTGGTGGCACCATAGGTCCCAGAGCAGTCAGACTGGTGGTACCATAGGTCCCAGTGCGGTCAGACTAGTGGCACCATCGGTCCCAGAGCGGTCAGACTGGTGCCACCATCGGTCCCAGAGCTGTCAGACTGGTGCCACCGTAGGTCCCAGAGCGGTCAGACTGGTGCCACCGTAGGTCCCAGAGCGGTCAGACTGGTGGTACCACAGGTCCCAGAGCGGTCAGACTGGTGGTACCATAGATCCCAGAGCGGTCAGACTGGTGCCACCATAGATCCCAGAGAGGTCAGACTGGTGGCACCATAGCTCCCAGAGTAGTCAGACTGGTGACACCACAGATCCCAGAGCGGTCAGACTGGTGGTACCAAAGATCCCAGAGCGGTCAGACTGGTGGTACCATACATTCCAGAACAGTCAGACTGGTGCCACCTTAGGTCCCAGAGCGGTCAGACTGGTGCCACCATAGATCCCAGAGCGATCAGACTGGGGGCACCATAGATCCCAGAGCGGTCAGACTGGTGCCACCATAGGTCCCAGAGCGGTCAGACTGGTGGTACCATAGTTCCCAGAGCGGTCTGACTGGTGGCACCATAGGTCCCAGAGCGGTCAGACTAGTGTTACCGTAGGTCCCAGAGCGGTCAGACTGGTGGTACCATAGGTTCCAGAGAGGTCAGACTGGTGCCACCTTAGGTCCAAGAGCGGTCAGACTGGTGCCACCATAGGTCCCAGAGCGGTCTGACTGGTGGCACCATAGGTCCCAGAGCGGTCAGACTGGTGCCATAATAGGCCCCAGAGCGGTCAGACTGGTGCCACCATAGGTCCCAGAGTAGTCAGACTGGTGGCACCATAGGTCCCAGAGCGGTCAGACTGGTGACACCGTAGGTCCCAGAGCGGTCAGACTGGTGGCACCATAGGTCCCCAGAGCGGTCAGACTGGTGTTACCATAGATCCCAGAGAGGTCAGACTGGTGGCACCATAGGTCCCAGAAAGGTCAGACTGGTGACACCATAGGTCCCAGAGAGGTCAGACTGGTGCCACCATAGGTCGCAGAGCGGTCAGACTGGTGGTACCATAGGTCCCAGAGCGGTCAGACTGGTGGTACCACAGGTCCCAGAGCGGTCAGACTGGTGCCACCGTAGGTCCCAGAGCGGTCAGACTGGTGGTACCATAGATCCCAGAGCGGTCAGACTGGTGCCACCATAGATCCCAGAGACGTCAGACTGGTGGCACCATAGGTCCCAGAGTAGTCAGACTGGTGACACCGTAGGTCCCAGAGTAGTCAGACTGGTGGCACCACAGATCCCAGAGCGGTCTGACTGGTGGCACCATAGGTCCCAGAGCGGTCAGACTGGTGGCACCATAGGTCCCCAGAGCGGTCAGACTGGTGGCACCATAGGTCCCAGACAGGTCAGACTGGTGGCACCATAGGTCCCAGAAAGGTCAGACTGGTGACACCATAGGTCCCAGAGAGGTCAGACTAGTGGCACCATCGGTCCCAGAGCGGTCAGACTGGTGCCACCATCGGTCCCAGAGCTGTCAGACTGGTGCCACCGTAGGTCCCAGAGCGGTCAGACTGGTGCCACCGTAGGTCCCAGAGCGGTCAGACTGGTGGTACCACAGGTCCCAGAGCGGTCAGACTGGTGGTACCATAGATCCCAGAGCGGTCAGACTGCTGCCACCATAGATCCCAGAGAGGTCAGACTGGTGGCACCATAGCTCCCAGAGTAGTCAGACTGGTGACACCGTAGGTCCCAGAGTAGTCAGACTGGTGGCACCACAGATCCCAGAGCGGTCAGACTGGTGGCACCATAGGTCCCAGAGCGGTCAGACTGGTGCCAACATAGGTCCCAGAGCGGTCAGACTGGTGCCACCATAGGTCCCCAGAGCAATCAGACTTGTGGTACCATAGGTCCCAGAGCGGTCAGACTGGTGCCAACATAGGTCCCCAGAGCGGTCAGACTGGTGGTACCAAAGATCCCAGAGCGGTCAGACTGGTGGTACCATACATTCCAGAACAGTCAGACTGGTGCCACCTTAGGTCCCAGAGCGGTCAGACTGGGGGCACCATAGATCCCAGAGGGGTCAGACTGGTGGCACCATAGGTCCCAGAGCGGTCAGACTGGTGGTACCATAGGTCCCAGAGCGGTCAGACTGGTGGAACCATAGATCCCAGCGCAGTCAGACTGGTGCCACCATAGATCCCAGAGCAGTCAGACTGGTGACACCATAGGTCCCAGAGCGGTCTGACTGGTGGCACCATAGGTCCCAGAGCGGTCAGACTGGTGCCATAATAGGCCCCAGAGCGGTCAGACTGGTGCCACCATAGGTCCCAGAGCGGTCAGACTGGTGACACCGTAGGTCCCAGAGCGGTCAGACTGGTGGCACCATAGGTCCCAGAAAGGTCAGACTGGTGACACCATAGGTCCCAGAGAGGTCAGACTGGTGCCACCATAGGTCGCAGAGCGGTCAGACTGGTGGTGCAATAGGTCCCAGAGCGGTCAGACTGGTGGTACCACAGGTCCCAGAGCGGTCAGACTGGTGCCACCGTAGGTCCCAGAGCGGTCAGACTGGTGGTACCATAGATCCCAGAGCGGTCAGACTGGTGACACCGTAGGTCCCAGAGTAGTCAGACTGGTGGCACCACAGATCCCAGAGCGGTCTGACTGGTGGCACCATAGGTCCCAGAGCGGTCAGACTGGTGGCACCATAGGTCCCCAGAGCGGTCAGACTGGTGGCACCATAGGTCCCAGACAGGTCAGACTGGTGGCACCATAGGTCCCAGAAAGGTCAGACTGGTGGCACCATAGGTCCCAGAGCAGTCAGACTGGTGGTACCATAGGTCCCAGTGCGGTCAGACTAGTGGCACCATCGGTCCCAGAGCGGTCAGACTGGTGCCACCATCGGTCCCAGAGCTGTCAGACTGGTGCCACCGTAGGTCCCAGAGCGGTCAGACTGGTGCCACCGTAGGTCCCAGAGCGGTCAGACTGGTGGTACCACAGGTCCCAGAGCGGTCAGACTGGTGGTACCATAGATCCCAGAGCGGTCAGACTGGTGCCACCATAGATCCCAGAGAGGTCAGACTGGTGGCACCATAGCTCCCAGAGTAGTCAGACTGGTGACACCACAGATCCCAGAGCGGTCAGACTGGTGGTACCAAAGATCCCAGAGCGGTCAGACTGGTGGTACCATACATTCCAGAACAGTCAGACTGGTGCCACCTTAGGTCCCAGAGCGGTCAGACTGGTGCCACCATAGATCCCAGAGCGATCAGACTGGGGGCACCATAGATCCCAGAGCGGTCAGACTGGTGCCACCATAGGTCCCAGAGCGGTCAGACTGGTGGTACCATAGTTCCCAGAGCGGTCTGACTGGTGGCACCATAGGTCCCAGAGCGGTCAGACTGGTGACCCCATAAGTCACAGAGAGGTCAGACTGGTGACATCGTAGGTCCCAGAGCGGTCAGACTAGTGTTACCGTAGGTCCCAGAGCGGTCAGACTGGTGGTACCATAGGTCCCAGAGAGGTCAGACTGGTGCCACCTTAGGTCCAAGAGCGGTCAGACTGGTGCCACCATAGGTCCCAGAGCGGTCTGACTGGTGGCACCATAGGTCCCAGAGCGGTCAGACTGGTGCCATAATAGGCCCCAGAGCGGTCAGACTGGTGCCACCATAGGTCCCAGAGCGGTCAGACTGGTGACACCGTAGGTCCCAGAGCGGTCAGACTGGTGGCACCATAGGTCCCAGAAAGGTCAGACTGGTGACACCATAGGTCCCAGAGAGGTCAGACTGGTGCCACCATAGGTCGCAGAGCGGTCAGACTGGTGGTACCATAGGTCCCAGAGCGGTCAGACTGGTGGTACCACAGGTCCCAGAGCGGTCAGACTGGTGCCACCGTAGGTCCCAGAGCGGTCAGACTGGTGGTACCATAGATCCCAGAGCGGTCAGACTGGTGCCACCATAGATCCCAGAGACGTCAGACTGGTGGCACCATAGGTCCCAGAGTAGTCAGACTGGTGACACCGTAGGTCCCAGAGTAGTCAGACTGGTGGCACCACAGATCCCAGAGCGGTCTGACTGGTGGCACCATAGGTCCCAGAGCGGTCAGACTGGTGGCACCATAGGTCCCCAGAGCGGTCAGACTGGTGGCACCATAGGTCCCAGACAGGTCAGACTGGTGGCACCATAGGTCCCAGAAAGGTCAGACTGGTGGCACCATAGGTCCCAGAGCAGTCAGACTGGTGGTACCATAGGTCCCAGTGCGGTCAGACTAGTGGCACCATCGGTCCCAGAGCGGTCAGACTGGTGCCACCATCGGTCCCAGAGCTGTCAGACTGGTGCCACCGTAGGTCCCAGAGCGGTCAGACTGGTGCCACCGTAGGTCCCAGAGCGGTCAGACTGGTGGTACCACAGGTCCCAGAGCGGTCAGACTGGTGGTACCATAGATCCCAGAGCGGTCAGACTGGTGCCACCATAGATCCCAGAGAGGTCAGACTGGTGGCACCATAGCTCCCAGAGTAGTCAGACTGGTGACACCACAGATCCCAGAGCGGTCAGACTGGTGGCACCATAGGTCCCAGAGCGGTCAGACTGGTGCCACCATAGGTCCCAGAGCGGTCAGACTGGTGCCACCATAGGTCCCCAGAGCGATCAGACTTGTGGTACCATAGGTCCCAGAGCGGTCAGACTGGTGCCAACATAGGTCCCCAGAGCGGTCAGACTGGTGGTACCAAAGATCCCAGAGCGGTCAGACTGGTGGTACCATACATTCCAGAACAGTCAGACTGGTGCCACCTTAGGTCCCAGAGCGGTCAGACTGGTGCCACCATAGATCCCAGAGCGATCAGACTGGGGGCACCATAGATCCCAGAGGGGTCAGACTGGTGGCACCATAGGTCCCAGAGCGGTCAGACTGGTGGTACCATAGGTCCCAGAGCGGTCAGACTGGTGGAACCATAGATCCCAGCGCAGTCAGACTGGTGCCACCATAGATCCCAGAGCAGTCAGACTGGTGACACCATAGGTCCCAGAGCGGTCAGACTGGTGCCACCATAGATCCCAGAGCTGTCAGACTGGTGACACCATAGGTCCCAGAGCGGTCAGACTGGTGCCACCATAGGTCCCAGAGCGGTCAGACTGGTGGTACCATAGGTCCCAGAGCGGTCTGACTGGTGGCACCATAGGTCCCAGAGCGGTCAGACTGGTGACACCATAAGTCACAGAGCGGTCAGACTGGTGACATCGTAGGTCCCAGAGCGGTCAGACTAGTGTTACCGTAGGTCCCAGAGCGGTCAGACTGGTGGTACCATAGGTCCCAGAGAGGTCAGACTGGTGCCACCTTAGGTCCAAGAGCGGTCAGACTGGTGCCACCATAGGTCCCAGAGCGGTCTGACTGGTGGCACCATAGGTCCCAGAGCGGTCAGACTGGTGCCATAATAGGCCCCAGAGCGGTCAGACTGGTGCCACCATAGGTCCCAGAGTAGTCAGACTGGTGGCACCATAGGTCCCAGAGCGGTCAGACTGGTGCCATAATAGGCCCCAGAGCGGTCAGACTGGTGCCACCATAGGACCCAGAGCGGTCAGACTGGTGACACCGTAGGTCCCAGAGCGGTCAGACTGGTGGCACCATAGGTCCCAGAAAGGTCAGACTGGTGACACCATAGGTCCCAGAGAGGTCAGACTGGTGCCACCATAGGTCGCAGAGCGGTCAGACTGGTGGTACCATAGGTCCCAGAGCGGTCAGACTGGTGGTACCACAGGTCCCAGAGCGGTCAGACTGGTGCCACCGTAGGTCCCAGAGCGGTCAGACTGGTGGTACCATAGATCCCAGAGCGGTCAGACTGGTGCCACCATAGATCCCAGAGACGTCAGACTGGTGGCACCATAGGTCCCAGAGTAGTCAGACTGGTGACACCGTAGGTCCCAGAGTAGTCAGACTGGTGGCACCACAGATCCCAGAGCGGTCTGACTGGTGGCACCATAGGTCCCAGAGCGGTCAGACTGGTGGCACCATAGGTCCCCAGAGCGGTCAGACTGGTGGCACCATAGGTCCCAGACAGGTCAGACTGGTGGCACCATAGGTCCCAGAAAGGTCAGACTGGTGGCACCATAGGTCCCAGAGCAGTCAGACTGGTGGTACCATAGGTCCCAGTGCGGTCAGACTAGTGGCACCATCGGTCCCAGAGCGGTCAGACTGGTGACACCATCGGTCCCAGAGCTGTCAGACTGGTGCCACCGTAGGTCCCAGAGCGGTCAGACTGGTGCCACCGTAGGTCCCAGAGCGGTCAGACTGGTGGTACCACAGGTCCCAGAGCGGTCAGACTGGTGGTACCATAGATCCCAGAGCGATCAGACTGGTGCCACCATAGATCCCAGAGAGGTCAGACTGGTGGCACCATAGCTCCCAGAGTAGTCAGACTGGTGACACCACAGATCCCAGAGCGGTCAGACTGGTGGCACCATAGGTCCCAGAGCGGTCAGACTGGTGCCACCATAGGTCCCAGAGCGGTCAGACTGGTGCCACCATAGGTCCCCAGAGCGATCAGACTTGTGGTACCATAGGTCCCAGAGCGGTCAGACTGGTGCCAACATAGGTCCCCAGAGCGGTCAGACTGGTGGTACCAAAGATCCCAGAGCGGTCAGACTGGTGGTACCATACATTCCAGAACAGTCAGACTGGTGCCACCTTAGGTCCCAGAGCGGTCAGACTGGTGCCACCATAGATCCCAGAGCGATCAGACTGGGGGCACCATAGATCCCAGAGGGGTCAGACTGGTGGCACCATAGGTCCCAGAGCGGTCAGACTGGTGGTACCATAGGTCCCAGAGCGGTCAGACTGGTGGAACCATAGATCCCAGCGCAGTCAGACTGGTGCCACCATAGATCCCAGAGCAGTCAGACTGGTGACACCATAGGTCCCAGAGCGGTCAGACTGGTGCCACCATAGATCCCAGAGCTGTCAGACTGGTGACACCATAGGTCCCAGAGCGGTCAGACTGGTGCCACCATAGGTCCCAGAGCGGTCAGACTGGTGGTACCATAGGTCCCAGAGCGGTCTGACTGGTGGCACCATAGGTCCCAGAGCGGTCAGACTGGTGACACCATAAGTCACAGAGCGGTCAGACTGGTGACATCGTAGGTCCCAGAGCGGTCAGACTAGTGTTACCGTAGGTCCCAGAGCGGTCAGACTGGTGGTACCATAGGTCCCAGAGAGGTCAGACTGGTGCCACCTTAGGTCCAAGAGCGGTCAGACTGGTGCCACCATAGGTCCCAGAGCGGTCTGACTGGTGGCACCATAGGTCCCAGAGCGGTCAGACTGGTGCCATAATAGGCCCCAGAGCGGTCAGACTGGTGCCACCATAGGTCCCAGAGTAGTCAGACTGGTGGCACCATAGGTCCCAGAGCGGTCAGACTGGTGAAACCGTAGGTCCCAGAGCGGTCAGACTGGTGGCACCATAGGTCCCCAGAGCGGTCAGACTGGTGTTACCATAGGTCCCAGAGAGGTCAGACTGGTGGCACCATAGGTCCCAGAAAGGTCAGACTGGTGACACCATAGGTCCCAGAGAGGTCAGACTGGTGCCACCATAGGTCGCAGAGCGGTCAGACTGGTGGTACCATAGGTCCCAGAGCGGTCAGACTGGTGGTACCACAGGTCCCAGAGCGGTCAGACTGGTGCCACCGTAGGTCCCAGAGCGGTCAGACTGGTGGTACCATAGATCCCAGAGCGGTCAGACTGGTGCCACCATAGATCCCAGAGACGTCAGACTGGTGGAAACATAGGTCCCAGAGTAGTCAGACTGGTGACACCGTAGGTCCCAGAGTAGTCAGACTGGTGGCACCACAGATCCCAGAGCGGTCTGACTGGTGGCACCATAGGTCCCAGAGCGGTCAGACTGGTGGCACCATAGGTCCCCAGAGCGGTCAGACTGGTGGCACCATAGGTCCCAGACAGGTCAGACTGGTGGCACCATAGGTCCCAGAAAGGTGAGACTGGTGACACCATAGGTCCCAGAGAGGTCAGACTAGTGGCACCATCGGTCCCAGAGCGGTCAGACTGGTGCCACCATCGGTCCCAGAGCTGTCAGACTGGTGCCACCGTAGGTCCCAGAGCGGTCAGACTGGTGCCACCGTAGGTCCCAGAGCGGTCAGACTGGTGGTACCACAGGTCCCAGAGCGGTCAGACTGGTGGTACCATAGATCCCAGAGCGGTCAGACTGGTGCCAACATAGATCCCAGAGAGGTCAGACTGGTGGCACCATAGCTCCCAGAGTAGTCAGACTGGTGACACCGTAGGTCCCAGAGTAGTCAGACTGGTGGCACCACAGATCCCAGAGCGGTCAGACTGGTGGCACCATAGGTCCCAGAGCGGTCAGACTGGTGCCACCATAGGTCCCAGAGCGGTCAGACTGGTGCCACCATAGGTCCCCAGAGCGATCAGACTTGTGGTACCATAGGTCCCAGAGCGGTCAGACTGGTGCCAACATAGGTCCCCAGAGCGGTCAGACTGGTGGTACCAAAGATCCCAGAGCGGTCAGACTGGTGGTACCATACATTCCAGAACAGTCAGACTGGTGCCACCTTAGGTCCCAGAGCGGTCAGACTGGTGCCACCATAGATCCCAGAGCGATCAGACTGGGGGCACCATAGATCCCAGAGGGGTCAGACTGGTGGCACCATAGGTCCCAGAGCGGTCAGACTGGTGGTACCATAGGTCCCAGAGCGGTCAGACTGGTGGAACCATAGATCCCAGCGCAGTCAGACTGGTGCCACCATAGATCCCAGAGCAGTCAGACTGGTGACACCATAGGTCCCAGAGCGGTCAGACTGGTGCCACCATAGATCCCAGAGCTGTCAGACTGGTGACACCATAGGTCCCAGAGCGGTCAGACTGGTGCCACCATAGGTCCCAGAGCGGTCAGACTGGTGGTACCATAGGTCCCAGAGCGGTCTGACTGGTGGCACCATAGGTCCCAGAGCGGTCAGACTGGTGACACCATAAGTCACAGAGCGGTCAGACTGGTGACATCGTAGGTCCCAGAGCGGTCAGACTAGTGTTACCGTAGGTCCCAGAGCGGTCAGACTGGTGGTACCATAGGTCCCAGAGAGGTCAGACTGGTGCCACCTTAGGTCCAAGAGCGGTCAGACTGGTGCCACCATAGGTCCCAGAGCGGTCTGACTGGTGGCACCATAGGTCCCAGAGCGGTCAGACTGGTGCCATAATAGGCCCCAGAGCGGTCAGACTGGTGCCACCATAGGTCCCAGAGCAGTCAGACTGGTGGCACCATAGGTCCCAGAGCGGTCAGACTGGTGAAACCGTAGGTCCCAGAGCGGTCAGACTGGTGGCACCATAGGTCCCCAGAGCGGTCAGACTGGTGTTACCATAGGTCCCAGAGAGGTCAGACTGGTGGCACCATAGGTCCCAGAAAGGTCAGACTGGTGACACCATAGGTCCCAGAGAGGTCAGACTGGTGCCACCATAGGTCGCAGAGCGGTCAGACTGGTGCCACCATAGATCCCAGAGCTGTCAGACTGGTGACACCATAGGTCCCAGAGCGGTCAGACTGGTGCCACCATAGGTCCCAGAGCGGTCAGACTGGTGGTACCATAGGTCCCAGAGCGGTCTGACTGGTGGCACCATAGGTCCCAGAGCGGTCAGACTGGTGACACCATAAGTCACAGAGAGGTCAGACTGGTGACATCGTAGGTCCCAGAGCGGTCAGACTAGTGTTACCGTAGGTCCCAGAGCGGTCAGACTGGTGGTACCATAGGTCCCAGAGAGGTCAGACTGGTAACACCTTAGGTCCAAGAGCGGTCAGACTGGTGCCACCATAGGTCCCAGAGCGGTCTGACTGGTGGCACCATAGGTCCCAGAGCGGTCAGACTGGTGCCATAATAGGCCCCAGAGCGGTCAGACTGGTGCCACCATAGGTCCCAGAGTAGTCAGACTGGTGGCACCATAGGTCCCAGAGCGGTCAGACTGGTGACACCGTAGGTCCCAGAGCGGTCAGACTGGTGGCACCATAGGTCCCCAGAGCGGTCAGACTGGTGGCACCATAGGTCCCAGAGAGGTCAGACTGGTGGCACCATAGGTCCCAGAAAGGTCAGACTGGTGACACCATAGGTCCCAGAGAGGTCAGACTGGTGCCACCATAGGTCGCAGAACGGTCAGACTGGTGGTACCATAGGTCCCAGAGCGGTCAGACTGGTGGTACCACAGGTCCCAGAGCGGTCAGACTGGTGCCACCGTAGGTCCCAGAGCGGTCAGACTGGTGGTACCATAGATCCCAGAGCGGTCAGACTGGTGCCACCATAGATCCCAGAGACGTCAGACTGGTGGCACCATAGGTCCCAGAGTAGTCAGACTGGTGACACCGTAGGTCCCAGAGTAGTCAGACTGGTGGCACCACAGATCCCAGAGCGGTCTGACTGGTGGCACCATAGGTCCCAGAGCGGTCAGACTGGTGGCACCATAGGTCCCCAGAGCGGTCAGACTGGTGGCACCATAGGTCCCAGACAGGTCAGACTGGTGGCACCATAGGTCCCAGAAAAGTCAGACTGGTGACACCATAGGTCCCAGAGAGGTCAGACTTGTGCCACCATAGGTCGCAGAGCGGTCAGACTGGTGGTACCATAGGTCCCAGAGCGGTCAGACTGGTGCCACCGTAGGTCCCAGAGCGGTCAGACTGGTGGTACCACAGGTCCCAGAGCGGTCAGACTGGTGGTACCATAGATCCCAGAGCGGTCAGACTGGTGCCACCATAGATCCCAGAGAGGTCAGACTGGTGGCACCATAGCTCCCAGAGTAGTCAGACTGGTGACACCACAGATCCCAGAGCGGTCAGACTGGTGGCACCATAGGTCCCAGAGCGGTCAGACTGGTGCCACCATAGGTCCCAGAGCGGTCAGACTGGTGCCACCATAGGTCCCCAGAGCGATCAGACTTGTGGTACCATAGGTCCCAGAGCGGTCAGACTGGTGCCAACATAGGTCCCCAGAGCGGTCAGACTGGTGGTACCAAAGATCCCAGAGCGGTCAGACTGGTGGTACCATACATTCCAGAACAGTCAGACTGGTGCCACCTTAGGTCCCAGAGCGGTCAGACTGGTGCCACCATAGATCCCAGAGCGATCAGACTGGGGGCACCATAGATCCCAGAGGGGTCAGACTGGTGGCACCATAGGTCCCAGAGCGGTCAGACTGGTGGTACCATAGGTCCCAGAGCGGTCAGACTGGTGGAACCATAGATCCCAGCGCAGTCAGACTGGTGCCACCATAGATCCCAGAGCAGTCAGACTGGTGACACCATAGGTCCCAGAGCGGTCAGACTGGTGCCACCATAGATCCCAGAGCTGTCAGACTGGTGACACCATAGGTCCCAGAGCGGTCAGACTGGTGCCACCATAGGTCCCAGAGCGGTCAGACTGGTGGTACCATAGGTCCCAGAGCGGTCTGACTGGTGGCACCATAGGTCCCAGAGCGGTCAGACTGGTGACACCATAAGTCACAGAGCGGTCAGACTGGTGACATCGTAGGTCCCAGAGCGGTCAGACTAGTGTTACCGTAGGTCCCAGAGCGGTCAGACTGGTGGTACCATAGGTCCCAGAGAGGTCAGACTGGTGCCACCTTAGGTCCAAGAGCGGTCAGACTGGTGCCACCATAGGTCCCAGAGCGGTCTGACTGGTGGCACCATAGGTCCCAGAGCGGTCAGACTGGTGCCATAATAGGCCCCAGAGCGGTCAGACTGGTGCCACCATAGGTCCCAGAGTAGTCAGACTGGTGGCACCATAGGTCCCAGAGCGGTCAGACTGGTGCCATAATAGGCCCCAGAGCGGTCAGACTGGTGCCACCATAGGTCCCAGAGCGGTCAGACTGGTGACACCGTAGGTCCCAGAGCGGTCAGACTGGTGGCACCATAGGTCCCAGAAAGGTCAGACTGGTGACACCATAGGTCCCAGAGAGGTCAGACTGGTGCCACCATAGGTCCCAGAGTAGTCAGACTGGTGACACCGTAGGTCCCAGAGTAGTCAGACTGGTGGCACCACAGATCCCAGAGCGGTCTGACTGGTGGCACCATAGGTCCCAGAGCGGTCAGACTGGTGGTACCACAGGTCCCAGAGCGGTCAGACTGGTGCCACCGTAGGTCCCAGAGCGGTCAGACTGGTGGTACCATAGATCCCAGAGCGGTCAGACTGGTGCCACCATAGATCCCAGAGACGTCAGACTGGTGGCACCATAGGTCCCAGAGTAGTCAGACTGGAGACACCGTAGATCCCAGAGTAGTCAGACTGGTGGCACCACAGATCCCAGAGCGGTCTGACTGGTGGCACCATAGGTCCCAGAGCGGTCAGACTGGTGGCACCATAGGTCCCCAGAGCGGTCAGACTGGTGGCACCATAGGTCCCAGACAGGTCAGACTGGTGGCACCATAGGTCCCAGAAAGGTCAGACTGGTGGCACCATAGGTCCCAGAGCAGTCAGACTGGTGGTACCATAGGTCCCAGTGCGGTCAGACTAGTGGCACCATCGGTCCCAGAGCGGTCAGACTGGTGCCACCATCGGTCCCAGAGCTGTCAGACTGGTGCCACCGTAGGTCCCAGAGCGGTCAGACTGGTGCCACCGTAGGTCCCAGAGCGGTCAGACTGGTGGTACCACAGGTCCCAGAGCGGTCAGACTGGTGGTACCATAGATCCCAGAGCGGTCAGACTGGTGCCACCATAGATCCCAGAGAGGTCAGACTGGTGGCACCATAGCTCCCAGAGTAGTCAGACTGGTGACACCACAGATCCCAGAGCGGTCAGACTGGTGGCACCATAGGTCCCAGAGCGGTCAGACTGGTGCCACCATAGGTCCCAGAGCGGTCAGACTGGTGCCACCATAGGTCCCCAGAGCGATCAGACTTGTGGTACCATAGGTCCCAGAGCGGTCAGACTGGTGCCAACATAGGTCCCCAGAGCGGTCAGACTGGTGGTACCAAAGATCCCAGAGCGGTCAGACTGGTGGTACCATACATTCCAGAACAGTCAGACTGGTGCCACCTTAGGTCCCAGAGCGGTCAGACTGGTGCCACCATAGATCCCAGAGCGATCAGACTGGGGGCACCATAGATCCCAGAGGGGTCAGACTGGTGGCACCATAGGTCCCAGAGCGGTCAGACTGGTGGTACCATAGGTCCCAGAGCGGTCAGACTGGTGGAACCATAGATCCCAGCGCAGTCAGACTGGTGCCACCATAGATCCCAGAGCAGTCAGACTGGTGACACCATAGGTCCCAGAGCGGTCAGACTGGTGCCACCATAGATCCCAGAGCTGTCAGACTGGTGACACCATAGGTCCCAGAGCGATCAGACTGGTGCCACCATAGGTCCCAGAGCGGTCAGACTGGTGGTACCATAGGTCCCAGAGCGGTCTGACTGGTGGCACCATAGGTCCCAGAGCGGTCAGACTGGTGACACCATAAGTCACAGAGCGGTCAGACTGGTGACATCGTAGGTCCCAGAGCGGTCAGACTAGTGTTACCGTAGGTCCCAGAGCGGTCAGACTGGTGGTACCATAGGTCCCAGAGAGGTCAGACTGGTGCCACCTTAGGTCCAAGAGCGGTCAGACTGGTGCCACCATAGGTCCCAGAGCGGTCTGACTGGTGGCACCATAGGTCCCAGAGCGGTCAGACTGGTGCCATAATAGGCCCCAGAGCGGTCAGACTGGTGCCACCATAGGTCCCAGAGTAGTCAGACTGGTGGCACCATAGGTCCCAGAGCGGTCAGACTGGTGGCACCATAGGTCCCCAGAGCGGTCAGACTGGTGTTACCATAGGTCCCAGAGAGGTCAGACTGGTGGCACCATAGGTCCCAGAAAGGTCAGACTGGTGACACCATAGGTCCCAGAGAGGTCAGACTGGTGCCACCATAGGTCGCAGAGCGGTCAGACTGGTGGTACCATAGGTCCCAGAGCGGTCAGACTGGTGGTACCATAGGTCCCAGAGCGGTCTGACTGGTGGCACCATAGGTCCCAGAGCGGTCAGACTGGTGACACCATAAGTCACAGAGCGGTCAGACTGGTGACATCGTAGGTCCCAGAGCGGTCAGACTAGTGTTACCGTAGGTCCCAGAGCGGTCAGACTGGTGGTACCATAGGTCCCAGACAGGTCAGACTGGTGGCACCATAGGTCCCAGAAAGGTCAGACTGGTGGCACCATAGGTCCCAGAGCAGTCAGACTGGTGGTACCATAGGTCCCAGAGCGGTCAGACTGGTGGTACCATAGATCCCAGAGCGGTCAGACTGGTGCCACCATAGATCCCAGAGAGGTCAGACTGGTGGCACCATAGCTCCCAGAGTAGTCAGACTGGTGACACCACAGATCCCAGAGCGGTCAGACTGGTGGCACCATAGGTCCCAGAGCGGTCAGACTGGTGCCACCATAGGTCCCAGAGCGGTCAGACTGGTGCCACCATAGGTCCCCAGAGCGATCAGACTTGTGGTACCATAGGTCCCAGAGCGGTCAGACTGGTGCCAACATAGGTCCCCAGAGCGGTCAGACTGGTGGTACCAAAGATCCCAGAGCGGTCAGACTGGTGGTACCATACATTCCAGAACAGTCAGACTGGTGCCACCTTAGGTCCCAGAGCGGTCAGACTGGTGCCACCATAGATCCCAGAGCGATCAGACTGGGGGCACCATAGATCCCAGAGGGGTCAGACTGGTGGCACCATAGGTCCCAGAGCGGTCAGACTGGTGGTACCATAGGTCCCAGAGCGGTCAGACTGGTGGAACCATAGATCCCAGCGCAGTCAGACTGGTGCCACCATAGATCCCAGAGCAGTCAGACTGGTGACACCATAGGTCCCAGAGCGGTCAGACTGGTGCCACCATAGATCCCAGAGCTGTCAGACTGGTGACACCATAGGTCCCAGAGCGGTCAGACTGGTGCCACCATAGGTCCCAGAGCGGTCAGACTGGTGGTACCATAGGTCCCAGAGCGGTCTGACTGGTGGCACCATAGGTCCCAGAGCGGTCAGACTGGTGACACCATAAGTCACAGAGCGGTCAGACTGGTGACATCGTAGGTCCCAGAGCGGTCAGACTAGTGTTACCGTAGGTCCCAGAGCGGTCAGACTGGTGGTACCATAGGTCCCAGAGAGGTCAGACTGGTGCCACCTTAGGTCCAAGAGCGGTCAGACTGGTGCCACCATAGGTCCCAGAGCGGTCTGACTGGTGGCACCATAGGTCCCAGAGCGGTCAGACTGGTGCCATAATAGGCCCCAGAGCGGTCAGACTGGTGCCACCATAGGTCCCAGAGTAGTCAGACTGGTGGCACCATAGGTCCCAGAGCGGTCAGACTGGTGGCACCATAGGTCCCCAGAGCGGTCAGACTGGTGTTACCATAGGTCCCAGAGAGGTCAGACTGGTGGCACCATAGGTCCCAGAAAGGTCAGACTGGTGACACCATAGGTCCCAGAGAGGTCAGACTGGTGCCACCATAGGTCGCAGAGCGGTCAGACTGGTGGTACCATAGGTCCCAGAGCGGTCAGACTGGTGGTACCATAGGTCCCAGAGCGGTCTGACTGGTGGCACCATAGGTCCCAGAGCGGTCAGACTGGTGACACCATAAGTCACAGAGCGGTCAGACTGGTGACATCGTAGGTCCCAGAGCGGTCAGACTAGTGTTACCGTAGGTCCCAGAGCGGTCAGACTGGTGGTACAATAGGTCCCAGAGAGGTCAGACTGGTGCCACCTTAGGTCCAAGAGCGGTCAGACTGGTGCCACCATAGGTCCCAGAGCGGTCTGACTGGTGGCACCATAGGTCCCAGAGCGGTCAGACTGGTGCCATAATAGGCCCCAGAGCGGTCAGACTGGTGCCACCATAGGTCCCAGAGTAGTCAGACTGGTGGCACCATAGGTCCCAGAGCGGTCAGACTGGTGCCATAATAGGCCCCAGAGCGGTCAGACTGGTGCCACCATAGGTCCCAGAGCGGTCAGACTGGTGACACCGTAGGTCCCAGAGCGGTCAGACTGGTGGCACCATAGGTCCCAGAAAGGTCAGACTGGTGACACCATAGGTCCCAGAGAGGTCAGACTGGTGCCACCATAGGTCGCAGAGCGGTCAGACTGGTGGTACCATAGGTCCCAGAGCGGTCAGACTGGTGGTACCACAGGTCCCAGAGCGGTCAGACTGGTGCCACCGTAGGTCCCAGAGCGGTCAGACTGGTGGTACCATAGATCCCAGAGCGGTCAGACTGGTGCCACCATAGATCCCAGAGACGTCAGACTGGTGGCACCATAGGTCCCAGAGTAGTCAGACTGGTGACACCGTAGGGCCCAGAGTAGTCAGACTGGTGGCACCACAGATCCCAGAGCGGTCTGACTGGTGGCACCATAGGTCCCAGAGCGGTCAGACTGGTGGCACCATAGGTCCCCAGAGCGGTCAGACTGGTGGCACCATAGATCCCAGACAGGTCAGACTGGTGGCACCATAGGTCCCAGAAAGGTCAGACTGGTGGCACCATAGGTCCCAGAGCAGTCAGACTGGTGGTACCATAGGTCCCAGTGCGGTCAGACTAGTGGCACCATCGGTCCCAGAGCGGTCAGACTGGTGCCACCATAGATCCCAGAGAGGTCAGACTGGTGGCACCATAGCTCCCAGAGTAGTCAGACTGGTGACACCACAGATCCCAGAGCGGTCAGACTGGTGGCACCATAGGTCCCAGAGCGGTCAGACTGGTGCCACCATAGGTCCCCAGAGCGATCAGACTTGTGGTACCATAGGTCCCAGAGCGGTCAGACTGGTGCCAACATAGGTCCCCAGAGCGGTCAGACTGGTGGTACCAAAGATCCCAGAGCGGTCAGACTGGTGGTACCATACATTCCAGAACAGTCAGACTGGTGCCACCTTAGGTCCCAGAGCGGTCAGACTGGTGCCACCATAGATCCCAGAGCGATCAGACTGGGGGCACCATAGATCCCAGAGGGGTCAGACTGGTGGCACCATAGGTCCCAGAGCGGTCAGACTGGTGGTACCATAGGTCCCAGAGCGGTCAGACTGGTGGAACCATAGATCCCAGCGCAGTCAGACTGGTGCCACCATAGATCCCAGAGCAGTCAGACTGGTGACACCATAGGTCCCAGAGCGGTCAGACTGGTGCCACCATAGATCCCAGAGCTGTCAGACTGGTGACACCATAGGTCCCAGAGCGGTCAGACTGGTGCCACCATAGGTCCCAGAGCGGTCAGACTGGTGGTACCATAGGTCCCAGAGCGGTCTGACTGGTGGCACCATAGGTCCCAGAGCGGTCAGACTGGTGACACCATAAGTCACAGAGCGGTCAGACTGGTGACATCGTAGGTCCCAGAGCGGTCAGACTAGTGTTACCGTAGGTCCCAGAGCGGTCAGACTGGTGGTACCATAGGTCCCAGAGAGGTCAGACTGGTGCCACCTTAGGTCCAAGAGCGGTCAGACTGGTGCCACCATAGGTCCCAGAGCGGTCTGACTGGTGGCACCATAGGTCCCAGAGCGGTCAGACTGGTGCCATAATAGGCCCCAGAGCGGTCAGACTGGTGCCACCATAGGTCCCAGAGCAGTCAGACTGGTGGCACCATAGGTCCCCAGAGCGGTCAGACTGGTGTTACCATAGGTCCCAGAGAGGTCAGACTGGTGGCACCATAGGTCCCAGAAAGGTCAGACTGGTGACACCATAGGTCCCAGAGAGGTCAGACTCGTGCCACCATAGGTCGCAGAGCGGTCAGACTGGTGGTACCATAGGTCCCAGAGCGGTCAGACTGGTGGTACCATAGGTCCCAGAGCGGTCTGACTGGTGGCACCATAGGTCCCAGAGCGGTCAGACTGGTGACACCATAAGTCACAGAGCGGTCAGACTGGTGACATCGTAGGTCCCAGAGCGGTCAGACTAGTGTTACCGTAGGTCCCAGAGCGGTCAGACTGGTGGTACCATAGGTCCCAGACAGGTCAGACTGGTGGCACCATAGGTCCCAGAAAGGTCAGACTGGTGGCACCATAGGTCCCAGAGATCTCAGACTGGTGGTACCATAGGTCCCAGTGCGGTCAGACTAGTGGCACCATCGGTCCCAGAGCGGTCAGACTGGTGCCAACATCGGTCCCAGAGCTGTCAGACTGGTGCCACCGTAGGTCCCAGAGCGGTCAGACTGGTGCCACCGTAGGTCCCAGAGCGGTCAGACTGGTGGTACCACAGGTCCCAGAGCGGTCAGACTGGTGGTACCATAGATCCCAGATAGGTCAGACTGGTGCCACCATAGATCCCAGAGAGGTCAGACTGGTGGCACCATAGCTCCCAGAGTAGTCAGACTGGTGACACCACAGATCCCAGAGCGGTCAGACTGGTGGCACCATAGGTCCCAGAGCGGTCAGACTGGTGCCACCATAGGTCCCAGAGCGGTCAGACTGGTGCCACCATAGGTCCCCAGAGCGATCAGACTTGTGGTACCATAGGTCCCAGAGCGGTCAGACTGGTGCCAACATAGGTCCCCAGAGCGGTCAGACTGGTGGTACCAAAGATCCCAGAGCGGTCAGACTGGTGGTACCATACATTCCAGAACAGTCAGACTGGTGCCACCTTAGGTCCCAGAGCGGTCAGACTGGTGCCACCATAGATCCCAGAGCGATCAGACTGGGGGCACCATAGATCCCAGAGGGGTCAGACTGGTGGCACCATAGGTCCCAGAGCGGTCAGACTGGTGGTACCATAGGTCCCAGAGCGGTCAGACTGGTGGAACCATAGATCCCAGCGCAGTCAGACTGGTGCCACCATAGATCCCAGAGCAGTCAGACTGGTGACACCATAGGTCCCAGAGCGGTCAGACTGGTGCCACCATAGATCCCAGAGCTGTCAGACTGGTGACACCATAGGTCCCAGAGCGGTCAGACTGGTGCCACCATAGGTCCCAGAGCGGTCAGACTGGTGGTACCATAGGTCCCAGAGCGGTCTGACTGGTGGCACCATAGGTCCCAGAGCGGTCAGACTGGTGACACCATAAGTCACAGAGCGGTCAGACTGGTGACATCGTAGGTCCCAGAGCGGTCAGACTAGTGTTACCGTAGGTCCCAGAGCGGTCAGACTGGTGGTACCATAGGTCCCAGAGAGGTCAGACTGGTGCCACCTTAGGTTCAAGAGCGGTCAGACTGGTGCCACCATAGGTCCCAGAGCGGTCTGACTGGTGGCACCATAGGTCCCAGAGCGGTCAGACTGGTGCCATAATAGGCCCCAGAGCGGTCAGACTGGTGCCACCATAGGTCCCAGAGTAGTCAGACTGGTGGCACCATAGGTCCCAGAGCGGTCAGACTGGTGGCACCATAGGTCCCCAGAGCGGTCAGACTGGTGTTACCATAGGTCCCAGAGAGGTCAGACTGGTGGCACCATAGGTCCCAGAAAGGTCAGACTGGTGACACCATAGGTCCCAGAGAGGTCAGACTGGTGCCACCATAGGTCGCAGAGCGGTCAGACTGGTGGTACCATAGGTCCCAGAGCGGTCAGACTGGTGGTACCATAGGTCCCAGAGCGGTCTGACTGGTGGCACCATAGGTCCCAGAGCGGTCAGACTGGTGACACCATAAGTCACAGAGCGGTCAGACTGGTGACATCGTAGGTCCCAGAGCGGTCAGACTAGTGTTACCGTAGGTCCCAGAGCGGTCAGACTGGTGGTACAATAGGTCCCAGAGAGGTCAGACTGGTGCCACCTTAGGTCCAAGAGCGGTCAGACTGGTGCCACCATAGGTCCCAGAGCGGTCTGACTGGTGGCACCATAGGTCCCAGAGCGGTCAGACTGGTGCCATAATAGGCCCCAGAGCGGTCAGACTGGTGCCACCATAGGTCCCAGAGTAGTCAGACTGGTGGCACCATAGGTCCCAGAGCGGTCAGACTGGTGCCATAATAGGCCCCAGAGCGGTCAGACTGGTGCCACCATAGGTCCCAGAGCGGTCAGACTGGTGACACCGTAGGTCCCAGAGCGGTCAGACTGGTGGCACCATAGGTCCCAGAAAGGTCAGACTGGTGACACCATAGGTCCCAGAGAGGTCAGACTGGTGCCACCATAGGTCGCAGAGCGGTCAGACTGGTGGTACCATAGGTCCCAGAGCGGTCAGACTGGTGGTACCACAGGTCCCAGAGCGGTCAGACTGGTGCCACCGTAGGTCCCAGAGCGGTCAGACTGGTGGTACCATAGATCCCAGAGCGGTCAGACTGGTGCCACCATAGATCCCAGAGACGTCAGACTGGTGGCACCATAGGTCCCAGAGTAGTCAGACTGGTGACACCGTAGGGCCCAGAGTAGTCAGACTGGTGGCACCACAGATCCCAGAGCGGTCTGACTGGTGGCACCATAGGTCCCAGAGCGGTCAGACTGGTGGCACCATAGGTCCCCAGAGCGGTCAGACTGGTGGCACCATAGGTCCCAGACAGGTCAGACTGGTGGCACCATAGGTCCCAGAAAGGTCAGACTGGTGGCACCATAGGTCCCAGAGCAGTCAGACTGGTGGTACCATAGGTCCCAGTGCGGTCAGACTAGTGGCACCATCGGTCCCAGAGCGGTCAGACTGGTGCCACCATCGGTCCCAGAGCTGTCAGACTGGTGCCACCGTAGGTCCCAGAGCGGTCAGACTGGTGCCACCGTAGGTCCCAGAGCGGTCAGACTGGTGGTACCACAGGTCCCAGAGCGGTCAGACTGGTGGCACCATAGATCCCAGAGCGGTCAGACTGGTGCCACCATAGATCCCAGAGAGGTCAGACTGGTGGCACCATAGCTCCCAGAGTAGTCAAACTGGTGACACCACAGATCCCAGAGCGGTCAGACTGGTGGCACCATAGGTCCCAGAGCGATCAGACTTGTGGTACCATAGGTCCCAGAGCGGTCAGACTGGTGCCAACATAGGTCCCCAGAGCGGTCAGACTGGTGGTACCAAAGATCCCAGAGCGGTCAGACTGGTGGTACCATACATTCCAGAACAGTCAGACTGGTGCCACCTTAGGTCCCAGAGCGGTCAGACTGGTGCCACCATAGATCCCAGAGCGATCAGACTGGGGGCACCATAGATCCCAGAGGGGTCAGACTGGTGGCACCATAGGTCCCAGAGCGGTCAGACTGGTGGTACCATAGGTCCCAGAGCGGTCAGACTGGTGGAACCATAGATCCCAGCGCAGTCAGACTGGTGCCACCATAGATCCCAGAGCAGTCAGACTGGTGACACCATAGGTCCCAGAGCGGTCAGACTGGTGCCACCATAGATCCCAGAGCTGTCAGACTGGTGACACCATAGGTCCCAGAGCGGTCAGACTGGTGCCACCATAGGTCCCAGAGCGGTCAGACTGGTGGTACCATAGGTCCCAGAGCGGTCTGACTGGTGGCACCATAGGTCCCAGAGCGGTCAGACTGGTGACACCATAAGTCACAGAGCGGTCAGACTGGTGACATCGTAGGTCCCAGAGCGGTCAGACTAGTGTTACCGTAGGTCCCAGAGCGGTCAGACTGGTGGTACCATAGGTCCCAGAGAGGTCAGACTGGTGCCACCTTAGGTCCAAGAGCGGTCAGACTGGTGCCACCATAGGTCCCAGAGCGGTCTGACTGGTGGCACCATAGGTCCCAGAGCGGTCAGACTGGTGCCATAATAGGCCCCAGAGCGGTCAGACTGGTGACACCGTAGGTCCCAGAGCGGTCAGACTGGTGGCACCATAGGTCCCCAGAGCGGTCAGACTGGTGTTACCATAGGTCCCAGAGAGGTCAGACTGGTGGCACCATAGGTCCCAGAAAGGTCAGACTGGTGACACCATAGGTCCCAGAGAGGTCAGACTGGTGCCACCATAGGTCGCAGAGCGGTCAGACTGGTGGTACCATAGGTCCCAGAGCGGTCAGACTGGTGGTACCACAGGTCCCAGAGCGGTCAGACTGGTGCCACCGTAGGTCCCAGAGCGGTCAGACTGGTGGTACCATAGATCCCAGAGCGGTCAGACTGGTGCCACCATAGATCCCAGAGACGTCAGACTGGTGGCAACATAGGTCCCAGAGTAGTCAGACTGGTGACACCGTAGGTCCCAGAGTAGTCAGACTGGTGGCACCACAGATCCCAGAGCGGTCTGACTGGTGGCACCATAGGTCCCAGAGCGGTCAGACTGGTGGCACCATAGGTCCCCAGAGCGGTCAGACTGGTGGCACCATAGGTCCCAGACAGGTCAGACTGGTGGCAACATAGGTCCCAGAAAGGTCAGACTGGTGACACCATAGGTCCCAGAGAGGTCAGACTAGTGGCACCATCGGTCCCAGAGCGGTCAGACTGGTGCCACCATCGGTCCCAGAGCTGTCAGACTGGTGCCACCGTAGGTCCCAGAGCGGTCAGACTGGTGCCACCGTAGGTCCCAGAGCGGTCAGACTGGTGGTACCACAGGTCCCAGAGCGGTCAGACTGGTGGTACCATAGATCCCAGAGCGGTCAGACTGGTGCCACCATAGATCCCAGAGAGGTCAGACTGGTGGCACCATAGCTCCCAGAGTAGTCAGACTGGTGACACCGTAGGTCCCAGAGTAGTCAGACTGGTGGCACCACAGATCCCAGAGCGGTCAGACTGGTGGCACCATAGGTCCCAGAGCGGTCAGACTGGTGCCACCATAGGTCCCAGAGCGGTCAGACTGGTGCCACCATAGGTCCCCAGAGCGATCAGACTTGTGGTACCATAGGTCCCAGAGCGGTCAGACTGGTGCCAACATAGGTCCCCAGAGCGGTCAGACTGGTGGTACCAAAGATCCCAGAGCGGTCAGACTGGTGGTACCATACATTCCAGAACAGTCAGACTGGTGCCACCTTAGGTCCCAGAGCGGTCAGACTGGTGCCACCATAGATCCCAGAGCGATCAGACTGGGGGCACCATAGATCCCAGAGGGGTCAGACTGGTGGCACCATAGGTCCCAGAGCGGTCAGACTGGTGGTACCATAGGTCCCAGAGCGGTCAGACTGGTGGAACCATAGATCCCAGCGCAGTCAGACTGGTGCCACCATAGATCCCAGAGCAGTCAGACTGGTGACACCATAGGTCCCAGAGCGGTCAGACTGGTGCCACCATAGATCCCAGAGCTGTCAGACTGGTGACACCATAGGTCCCAGAGCGGTCAGACTGGTGCCACCATAGGTCCCAGAGCGGTCAGACTGGTGGTACCATAGGTCCCAGAGCGGTCTGACTGGTGGCACCATAGGTCCCAGAGCGGTCAGACTGGTGACACCATAAGTCACAGAGAGGTCAGACTGGTGACATCGTAGGTCCCAGAGCGGTCAGACTAGTGTTACCGTAGGTCCCAGAGCGGTCAGACTGGTGGTACCATAGGTCCCAGAGAGGTCAGACTGGTGCCACCTTAGGTCCAAGAGCGGTCAGACTGGTGCCACCATAGGTCCCAGAGCGGTCTGACTGGTGGCACCATAGGTCCCAGAGCGGTCAGACTGGTGCCATAATAGGCCCCAGAGCGGTCAGACTGGTGCCACCATAGGTCCCAGAGTAGTCAGACTGGTGGCACCATAGGTCCCAGAGCGGTCAGACTGGTGACACCGTAGGTCCCAGAGCGGTCAGACTGGTTGCACCATAGGTCCCCAGAGCGGTCAGACTGGTGGCACCATAGGTCCCAGAGAGGTCAGACTGGTGGCACCATAGGTCCCAGAAAGGTCAGACTGGTGACACCATAGGTCCCAGAGAGGTCAGACTGGTGCCACCATAGGTCGCAGAGCGGTCAGACTGGTGGTACCATAGGTCCCAGAGCGGTCAGACTGGTGGTACCACAGGTCCCAGAGCGGTCAGACTGGTGCCACCGTAGGTCCCAGAGCGGTCAGACTGGTGGTACCATAGATCCCAGAGCGGTCAGACTGGTGCCACCATAGATCCCAGAGACGTCAGACTGGTGGCACCATAGGTCCCAGAGTAGTCAGACTGGTGACACCGTAGGTCCCAGAGTAGTCAGACTGGTGGCACCACAGATCCCAGAGCGGTCTGACTGGTGGCACCATAGGTCCCAGAGCGGTCAGACTGGTGGCACCATAGGTCCCCAGAGCGGTCAGACTGGTGGCACCATAGGTCCCAGACAGGTCAGACTGGTGGCACCATAGGTCCCAGAAAGGTCAGACTGGTGACACCATAGGTCCCAGAGACGTCAGACCTGTGCCACCATAGGTCGCAGAGCGGTCAGACTGGTGGTACCATAGGTCCCAGAGCGGTCAGACTGGTGGCACCATCGGTCCCAGAGCGGTCAGACTGGTGCCACCATCGGTCCCAGAGCAGTCAGACTGGTGGTACCATAGGTCCCCAGAGCGGTCAGACTGGTGCCACCATAGGTCCCCAGAGCGGTCAGACTGGTGGTACCATAGGCCTCCCGGGTGGCGATGTGGTCTAGGGCACTGCATCTCAGTGCTAGATGCGCCACCAGAGTCTCTGGGTTCGCGCCCAGGCTCTGTCGCAGCCGGCCGCAACCGGGAGGTCCGTGGGGCGACGCACAATTGGCATAGCGTCGTCCGGGTTAGGGAGGGTTTGGCCGGTAGGGATATCCTTGTCTCAGTATGTAATTTTTTTTTTAATAAAATGTATGCACTCTACTGTAAGTCGCTCTGGATAAGAGCGTCTGCTAAATGACTAAATGTAAATGTAAATAGGTCCCAGAGCGGTCAGACTGGTGCCACCATAGGTCCCCAGAGGGGTCAGACTGGTGGTACCATAGATCCCAGAGCGGTCAGACTGGTGGTACCATAGATCCCAGAGCAGTCAGACTGGTGCCACCAAAGATCCCAGAGCAGTCAGACTGGTGACACCATAGGTCCCAGAGCGGTCAGACTGGTGCCACCATAGGTTCCAGAGCGGTCAGCCTGGTGGTACCATAGGTCCCAGAGCGGTCAGACTGGTGGCACCATAGGTCCCAGAGCAGTCAGACTGGTGGTACCATAGGTCCCAGTGCGGTCAGACTAGTGAAACCATCGGTCCCAGAGCAGTCAGACTGGTGGTACCGTAGGTCCCAGAGCGGTCAGACTGGTGCCACCGTAGGTCCCAGAGCGGTCAGACTGGTGGTACCACAGGTCCCAGAGCGGTCAGACTGGTGGTACCATAGGTCCCAGAGCGGTCAGACTTGTGCCACCATAGGTCCCAGAGCGGTCAGACTGGTGCCACCGTAGGTCCCAGAGCGGTCAGACTGGTGGTACCACAGGTCCCAGAGCGGTCAGACTGGTGCCACCGTAGGTCCCAGAGCGGTCAGACTGGTGGTACCATAGGCCTCCCGGGTGGCGCAGTGGTCTAGGGCACTGCATCGCAGTGCTAGCTGCGCCACCAGAGTCTCTGGGTTCGCACCCAGGCTCTGTCGCAGCCGGCCGCAACCGGGAGGTCCGTGGGGCGACGCACAATTGGCATAGCGTCGTCCGGGTTAGGGAGGGTTTGGCCGGTAGGGATATCCTTGTCTCAGTATGTAAAAAAAAATGTAATAAAATGAATGCACTCTACTGTAAGTCGCTCTGGATAAGAGCGTCTGCTAAATGACTAAATGTAAATGTAAATAGGTCCCAGAGCGGTCAGACTGGTGCCACCATAGGTCCCCAGAGGGGTCAGACTGGTGGTACCATAGATCCCAGAGCGGTCAGACTGGAGGTACCATAGATCCCAGAGCAGTCAGACTGGTGCCACCATAGATCCCAGAGCAGTCAGACTGGTGACACCATAGGTCCCAGAGCGGTCAGACTGGTGGTACCATAGATCCCAGAGCGGTCAGACTGGTGCCACCATAGATCCCAGAGCGGTCAGACTGGTGCCACCATAGGTTCCAGAGCGGTCAGACTGGTGGTACCATAGGTCCCAGAGCGGTCAGACTGGTGGCACCATAGGTCCCAGAGCAGTCAGACTGGTGGTACCATAGGTCCCAGTGCGGTCAGACTAGTGGCACCATGGGTCCCAGAGCGGTCAGACTGGTGCCACCATCGGTCCCAGAGCTGTCAGACTGGTGCCACCGTAGGTCCCAGAGCGGTCAGACTGGTGCCACCGTAGGTCCCAGAGCGGTCAGACTGGTGGTACCAAAGGTCCCAGAGAGGTCAGACTGGTGGTACCATAGATCCCAGAGCGGTCAGACTGGTGCCACCATAGATCCCAGAGAGGTCAGACTGGTGGCACCATAGGTCCAAGAGCGGTCAGACTGGTGCCACCATAGATCCCAGAGCTGTCAGACTGGTGACACCATCGGTCCCAGAGCTGTCAGACTGGTGCCACCGTAGGTCCCAGAGCGTTCAGACTGGTGCCACCGTAGGTCCCAGAGCGGTCAGACTGGTGGTACCAAAGGTCCCAGAGAGGTCAGACTGGTGGTACCATAGATCCCAGAGCGGTCAGACTGGTGCCACCATAGATCCCAGAGAGGTCAGACTGGTGGCACCATAGCTCCCAGAGTAGTCAGACTGGTGACACCGTAGGTACCAGAGTAGTCAGACTGGTGGCACCACAGATCCCAGAGCGGTCAGACTGGTGGCACCATAGGTCCCAGAGCGGTCAGACTGGTGACACCGTAGGTCCCAGAGCGGTCAGACTGGTGGCACCATAGGTCCCCAGAGCGGTCAGACTGGTGGCACCATAGGTCCCAGAGAGGTCAGACTGGTGGCACCATAGGTCCCAGAAAGGTCAGACTGGTGACACCATAGGTCCCAGAGAGGTCAGACTGGTGCCACCATAGGTCGCAGAGCGGTCAGACTGGTGGTACCATAGGTCCCAGAGCGGTCAGACTGGTGGTACCACAGGTCCCAGAGCGGTCAGACTGGTGCCACCGTAGGTCCCAGAGCGGTCAGACTGGTGGTACCATAGATCCCAGAGCGGTCAGACTGGTGCCACCATAGATCCCAGAGACGTCAGACTGGTGGCACCATAGGTCCCAGAGTAGTCAGACTGGTGACACCGTAGGTCCCAGAGTAGTCAGACTGGTGGCACCACAGATCCCAGAGCGGTCTGACTGGTGGCACCATAGGTCCCAGAGCGGTCAGACTGGTGGCACCATAGGTCCCCAGAGCGGTCAGACTGGTGGCACCATAGGTCCCAGACAGGTCAGACTGGTGGCACCATAGGTCCCAGAAAGGTCAGACTGGTGACACCATAGGTCCCAGAGAGGTCAGACTTGTGCCACCATAGGTCTTAGAGCGGTCAGACTGGTGGTACCATAGGTCCCAGAGCGGTCAGACTGGTGCCACCGTAGGTCCCAGAGCGGTCAGACTGGTGACACCGTAGGTCCCAGAGCGGTCAGACTGGTGGCACCATAGGTCCCCAGAGCGGTCAGACTGGTGGCACCATAGGTCCCAGAGAGGTCAGACTGGTGGCACCATAGGTCCCAGAAAGGTCAGACTGGTGACACCATAGGTCCCAGAGAGGTCAGACTGGTGCCACCATAGGTCGCAGAGCGGTCAGACTGGTGGTACCATAGGTCCCAGAGCGGTCAGACTGGTGGTACCACAGGTCCCAGAGCGGTCAGACTGGTGCCACCGTAGGTCCCAGAGCGGTCAGACTGGTGGTACCATAGATCCCAGAGCGGTCAGACTGGTGCCACCATAGATCCCAGAGACGTCAGACTGGTGGCACCATAGGTCCCAGAGTAGTCAGACTGGTGACACCGTAGGTCCCAGAGTAGTCAGACTGGTGGCACCACAGATCCCAGAGCGGTCTGACTGGTGGCACCATAGGTCCCAGAGCGGTCAGACTGGTGGCACCATAGGTCCCCAGAGCGGTCAGACTGGTGGCACCATAGGTCCCAGACAGGTCAGACTGGTGGCACCATAGGTCCCAGAAAGGTCAGACTGGTGACACCATAGGTCCCAGAGAGGTCAGACTTGTGCCACCATAGGTCGCAGAGCGGTCAGACTGGTGGTACCATAGGTCCCAGAGCGGTCAGACTGGTGCCACCGTAGGTCCCAGAGCGGTCAGACTGGTGGTACCACAGGTCCCAGAGCGGTCAGACTGGTGGTACCATAGATCCCAGAGCGGTCAGACTGGTGCCACCATAGATCCCAGAGAGGTCAGACTGGTGGCACCATAGCTCCCAGAGTAGTCAGACTGGTGACACCACAGATCCCAGAGCGGTCAGACTGGTGGCACCATAGGTCCCAGAGCGGTCAGACTGGTGCCACCATAGGTCCCAGAGCGGTCAGACTGGTGCCACCATAGGTCCCCAGAGCGATCAGACTTGTGGTACCATAGGTCCCAGAGCGGTCAGACTGGTGCCAACATAGGTCCCCAGAGCAGTCAGACTGGTGGTACCAAAGATCCCAGAGCGGTCAGACTGGTGGTACCATACATTCCAGAACAGTCAGACTGGTGCCACCTTAGGTCCCAGAGCGGTCAGACTGGTGCCACCATAGATCCCAGAGCAGTCAGACTGGTGACACCATAGGTCCCAGAGCGGTCCGACTGGTGCCACCATAGGTTCCAGAGCGGTCAGACTGGTGGTACCATAGGTCCCAGAGCGGTCAGACTGGTGGCACCATAGGTCCCAGTGCAGTCAGACTGGTGGTACCATAGGTCCCAGTGCGGTCAGACTAGTGAAACCATCGGTCCCAGAGCAGTCAGACTGGTGGTACCGTAGGTCCCAGAGCGGTCAGACTGGTGCCACCGTAGGTCCCAGAGCGGTCAGACTGGTGGTACCACAGGTCCCAGAGCGGTCAGACTGGTGGTACCATAGGTCCCAGAGCGGTCAGACTTGTGCCACCATAGGTCCCAGAGCGGTCAGACTGGTGCCACCGTAGGTCCCAGAGCGGTCAGACTGGTGGTACCACAGGTCCCAGAGCGGTCAGACTGGTGCCACCGTCGGTCCCAGAGCGGTCAGACTGGTGGTACCATAGATCCCAGAGCGGTCAGACTGGTGCCACCATAGATCCCAGAGAGGTCAGACTGGTGGCACCATAGGTCCCAGAGTAGTCAGACTGGTGGCACCACAGATCCCAGAGCGGTCAGACTGGTGGCACCATAGGTCCCAGAGAGGTCAGACTGGTGGCACCATAGGTCCCAGAAAGGTCAGACTGGTGACACCATAGGTCCCAGAGACGTCAGACTGGTGCCACCATAGGTCGCAGAGCGGTCAGACTGGTGGTACCATAGATCCCAGAGCGGTCAGACTGGTGCCACCATAGGTTCCAGAGCGGTCAGACTGGTGGTACCATAGGTCCCAGAGCGGTCAGACTGGTGGCACCATAGGTCCCAGAGCAGTCAGACTGGTGGTACCATAGGTCCCAGTGCGGTCAGACTAGTGGCACCATCGGTCCCAGAGCAGTCAGACTGGTGACACCATAGGTCCCAGAGCGGTCAGACTGGTGGCACCATAGGTCCCAGAGCAGTCAGACTGGTGCCACCGTAGATCCCAGAGCGGTCAGACTGGTGCCACCACAGGTCCCAGAGCGGTTAGACTGGTGGCACCATAGGTCCCAGAGCAGTCAGACTGGTGACACCATAGGTCCCAGAGCGGTCAGACTGGTGACACCATAGATCCCAGAGCAGTCAGACTGGTGGCACCATAGGTCCCAGAGCGGTCAGACTGGTGACGCCATAGGTCCCAGAGCGGTCAGACTGGTGACACCATAGGTCCCAGAGCGGTCAGACTGGTGACACCATTGATCCCAGAGCAGTCAGACTGGTGACACCATAGGTCCCAGAGCGGTCAGACTAGTGGCACCATCGGTCCCAGAGCAGTGTGGCAATTTTTAACAGTTGATCAGACTGAAAAATGGTCTTGTTTTCATCCCATACAGCAGGTCAGATCTCTAATGTTTAGGTGCAGCCAAGGCTGCTGCAACATTTATATCAGGAGTTTTTGCTTCTGTCTGTCCAGAGTGATTATCTGTTATCCCCTTTGCTATGTAAATACTGGAAGAAAGTTGAAAGCCTACCTGAGCGCACGTGAAAAAAATGCACTACTTCAACCTCCCTCTTTAATGTAACTTGTAACGGATGAGGTCGATGGAAGCCATCGAATCATTCGGAATTGTTCTCAACATCCCAGAAAAGACAGTCAAAAGTTCCATATGTTCAGCAAGTGAAGTATCACAATGTGTAATTACCTCTGCAAGCTCCTTGTAGTCGCCCTTGTTAATTAACCTAAAAGCAAATTCTTACAAGCCCTGCTTATTGTTTTTTCGTTTAGCTGAACAATCGATGTTCTTCAGGTCACTGCCCCCTACTTTTGGACCAAGGCTCAGACGGTCCAAAAAGCAGGCAACGCCAGCAACACAGGTGGCCTGATGAAAGGCTCCCTGTTAACCAGCTAACGTAAACTCACTCCCTTTTGTACATCGCCTTGGTCCGCACAATTTATCTTATTTTAGCGCCCCAAAAACGTAATACTTCCAGATCAACTGTAATGTCAATACCATTGTAAAGCATAATTTCTCCCCTTTCCAACAAAATCAATTACATGACCTAAACACTGCCCGTTTATGCAAGATTCAAGAAGGCAATGAGCCCTGTCGGGTCTTTTTAAAAATGGCGGGTGGGGAAGCGAAACTAATGCGTGATCATTAGAAGGAGAGATGTGTGAGAAAACTACTTTTTTTCACTCGATCTGTCCGACTTCTCACCTTATTGCCTTTAAAATGTAAATAAAACACTATAAAGAGTTTATATAATCTGTCATTTCATACCTATTTGAAGGTTTGTGTCGAATTTGAATCGGGTGTTTAGGGCGGTGCTAAAGTGATCTTCAGAAGTAAACAGCGGCTTTGAAACTCATGATGCTTGCAGCGATGACGCAAAAATTGCCTAGGTATCCCCCCTTACCCCCGTCACTGTCCATTTCTTGTTTTTAAACGCTGAGAGAAGTGCTACACCTGGTGGAGAGAGATTGTAAGACAGAAATAGTTGCATTATGCATGCTGTACGTTACGACATGACACGATGTAACGGAGGGTCAGTTCTCTACTTTTCTCCAATACTATAGAGCCATTACCATGTCGATCAACGCTTGAATAGAAACCTAGTTCACACCCCCGATTTTGAAGTCAACACAGTCGCTACAGTCCCATTAGTTTTCTTTGCAGCCTCGTTTGAATGTCGCGGTTGTGGACATTTGTACGTTATACTTTTGATTCAAGTTGGTATTGAACGTCCTCACCTTTTCATCTTTCTCCATGAAACTGATCTCAGGCAGAGGTCAGAGGTCGACCCTCGCTTTTAATTCGCACCTTTTCCCCAGAGAATGAAAGGGTTCTTCAACAAAAAAGTTCACAACATTTTTTGGCAGCGTTGGCCATTCTACCATTCTGGAGGAGAAAACTACACACTTGTGCTGGTAGCTAGCTAGCTACTGAAGTTAGCAAAGCACATTTAAATAAATTGCTCTAACTGAACACAAAAACAAAGTTCTAAACCAAAAAAAATATGTATAATATACCTCCTCCGTCTCCTGTAATTGAAAAAAAAACTAATTTGAATTGAATAATACCCAATAAATGATCCTATCACTCTTCACTCATGATCTCTATTCAACAATGTCATCAAGCCTCTCAACACATAGAACCCCCATCATGCTCTGTGGCACAATCCCAATACAACTCACCAGGTTCGTTCTCTGATCCTAATTCTATGATTGGATGGACAACATTTCAGTTCATACTGCAAAAGCTTTGATTGGTTGGAGGACGTCCTATGGAAGTGGTCGTAATTACCATGTATGTCTACGGAAAGGAATGAGGCCTACGACCTATGGAAGGGGAGGAGCCTCCACTGACCTACAGACTCCGAAGGGAATGCAAGACTATTGGTTTGTGTTCCAAATGGCATTCTATGGAACTCAGCACCGTGAAGGGTATTGGGTCCCAGATGGAACTCAGCACTATAAAGGGTATTGGGTCCCATATGGAACTCAACACAATAAAGGGTATTGGGTCCCAGATGGAACTCAGCACTATAAAGGGTATTGGGTCCCATATGGAACTCAACACAATAAAGGGTATTGGCTCCCATATGGAACTCAGCACTATAAAGGGTATTGGATCCCATATGGAACTCAACACAATAAAGGGTATTGGCTCCCATATGGAACTCAACACTGTAAAGGGTATTGGCTCCCATATGGAACTCAGCACTATAAAGGGTATTGGCTCCCATATGGAACTCAGCACTATAAAGGGTATTGGCTCCCATATGGAACTCAGCACTATAAAGGGTATTGGCTCCCATATGGAACTCAGCACTATAAAGGGTATTGGCTCCCATATGGAACTCAGCACTATAAAGGGTATTGGCTCCCATAACCAACTCAACACTGTAAAGGGTATTGGGTCCCAGATGGAACTCAACACTATGAAGGGTATTGGGTCCCATATGGAACTCAACACTATAAAGGGTATTGGGTCCCATATGGAACTCAACACTATAAAGGGTATTGGCTCCCATAACCAACTCCACACTATAAAGGGTATAGGGTCCCAGATGGAACTCAACACTATAAAGGGTATTGGCTCCCATATGGAACTCAGCACTATAAAGGGTATTGGGTCCCATATGGAACTCAACACTATAAAGGGTATTGGGACCCATATGGAACTCAACACTATAAAGGGTATTGGGTCCCATATGGAACTCAACACTATAAAGGGTATTGGGACCCATATGGAACTCAACACTATAAAGGGTATTGGGACCCATATGGAACTCAACACTATAAAGGGTATTGGGTCCCATATGGAACTCAACACTATAAAGGGTATTGGGTCCCATATGGAACTCAACACTATAAAGGGTATTGGGTCCCATATGGAACTCAACACTATAAAGGGTATTGGGTCCCATATGGAACTCAACACTATAAAGGGTATTGGGTCCCATATGGAACTCAACACTATAAAGGGTATTGGGTCCCATATGGAACTCAACATTATAAAGGGTATTGGCTCCCATAACCAACTCCACACTATAAAGGGTATAGGGTCCCAGATGGAACTCAACACTATAAAGGGTATTGGCTCCCATATGGAACTCAACACTATAAAGGGTATAGGGTCCCAGATGGAACTCAACACTATAAAGGGTATTGGCTCCCATATGGAACTCAGCACTATAAAGGGTATTGGGTCCCATATGGAACTCAACACTATAAAGGGTATTGGCTCCCATAACCAACTCAACACTATAAAGGGTATTGGGTCCCATATGGAACTCAACACTATGAAGGGTATTGGCTCCCATATGGAACTCAACACTATGAAGGGTATTGGCTCCCATATGGAACTCAACACTATGAAGGGTATTGGCTCCCATAACCAACTCCACACTATAAAGGGTATTGGGTCCCAGCTGGAACTCAACACTATAAAGGGTATTGGCTCCCATATGGAACTCAGCACTATAAAGGGTATTGGCTCCCATATGGAACTCAGCACTATAAAGGGTATTGGCTCCCATATGGAACTCAGCACAATAAAGGGTATTGGGTCCCATATGGAACTCAACACTATGAAGGGTATTGGGTCCCATATGGAACTCAACACTATGAAGGGTATTGGGTCCCATATGGAACTCAACACTATAAAGGGTATTGGCTCCCATAACCAACTCAACACTATAAAGGGTATAGGGTCCCAGATGGAACTCAACACTATAAAGGGTATTGGCTCCCATAACCAACTCAACACTATAAAGGGTATTGGGTCCCAGATGGAACTCAACACTATAAAGGGTATTGGGTCCCAGATGGAACTCAACACTATGAAGGGTATTGGGTCCCAGATGGAACTCAACACTATAAAGGGTATTGGGTCCCATATGGAACTCAGCACTATAAAGGGTATTGGGTCCCATAACCAACTCAACACTATAAAGGGTATTGGGTCCCATATGGAACTCAACACTATAAAGGGTATTGGGTCCCATATGGAACTCAACACTATAAAGGGTATTGGGTCCCATATGGAACTCAACACTATAAATGGTATAGAGTCCACCAATATACTCCACGTCTTCCTCTCTGACGAATCAGAGCAGAGAGGTAAAGAGCGACTGCTCTCCTTCCACCAGAGTCTGACATTGATGGTACAATCCAAAGCCCTTGTTCTCCTTGCTGGCAGGAGAGAGAAGTGATGTGTAAACGTATGCAGTTAATGAGGCTCCAAACAGCTCCACTTTCATTTAATGACCATCGGCTCTGAGCTTTAAAAGTCAAAGACCTTTTTGATAGCAGGTGTGGGAGTGCAAGGGTATTTAGATGGTAGTGATATGGTAGTGATACTAGGGTAGTGTAGAGGAGTGATATGGTAGTGTTACTAGGGTATTAAGATGGTAGTGATATGGTAGTGATACTAGGGTAGTGTAGAGGAGTGATATCGTAGTGATACTAGGGTAGTGTAGAGGAGTGATATGGTAGTGATACTAGGGTAGTGTAGAGGAGTGATATGGTAGTGATACTAGGGTAGTGTAGAGGAGTGATATGGTAGTGTAGGGGAGTGATATGGTAGTGTTACTAGGGTAGTGTAGAGGAGTGATATGGTAGTGTAGAGGAGTGATATGGTAGTGTTACTAGGGTAGTGTAGAGGAGTGATATGGTAGTGTTACTAGGGTATTACGATGGTAGTGATATGGTAGTGATACTAGGGTAGTGTAGAGGAGTGATATGGTAGTGTTACTAGGGTAGTGTAATGGTAGTGATATGGTAGTGTTACTAGGGTAGTGTAGAGGAGTGATATGGTAGTGTTACTAGGGTAGTAAGATGGTAGTGATATGGTAGTGTTACTAGGGTAGTGTAGAGGAGTGATATGGTAGTGTTACTAGGGTAGTAAGATGGTAGTGATATGGTAGTGTTACTAGGGTAGTGTAGAGGAGTGATATGGTAGTGTTACTAGGGTAGTGTAGTGTAGTGATATGGTAGTGTTACTAGGGTATTAAGATGGTAGTGTTACTAGGGTAGTGTAGAGGAGTGATATGGTAGTGTTACTAGGGTATTAAGATGGTAGTGATATGGTAGTGTTACTAGGGTAGTGTAGAGGAGTGATATGGTAGTGTTACTAGGGTAGTGTAGAGGAGTGATATGGTAGTGTTACTAGGGTAGTGTAGAGGAGTGATATGGTAGTGTTACTAGGGTAGTAAGATGGTAGTGATATGGTAGTGTTACTAGGGTAGTGTAGAGGAGTGATATGGTAGTGATACTAGGGTAGTGTAGAGGAGTGATATGGTAGTGTTACTAGGGTAGTAAGATGGTAGTGATATGGTAGTGTTACTAGGGTAGTGTAGTGTAGTGATATGGTAGTGTTACTAGGGTAGTGTAGTGTAGTGATATGGTAGTGTTACTAGGGTAGTGTAGTGTAGTGATATGGTAGTGTTACTAGGGTAGTGTAGAGGAGTGATATGGTAGTGTTACTAGGGTAGTGTAGAGGAGTGATATGGTAGTGTTACTAGGGTAGTGTAGTGTAGTGATATGGTAGTGTTACTAGGGTAGTGTAGAGGAGTGATATGGTAGTGTTACTAGGGTAGTGTAGAGGAGTGATATGGTAGTGTTACTAGGGTATTAAGATGGTAGTGTTACTAGGGTAGTGTAGAGGAGTGATATGGTAGTGTTACTAGGGTATTAAGATGGTAGTGTTACTAGGGTAGTGTAGAGGAGTGATATGGTAGTGTTACTAGGGTAGTGTAATGGTCGTGATATGGTAGTGTTACTAGGGTAGTGTAGAGGAGTGATATGGTAGTGTTACTAGGGTAGTGTAGAGGAGTGATATGGTAGTGTTACTAGGGTAGTGTAGAGGAGTGATATGGTAGTGTTACTAGGGTAGTGTAGAGGAGTGATATGGTAGTGTTACTAGGGTAGTGATATGGTAGTGATATGGTAGTGTTACTAGGGTAGTGAGATGGTAGTGATATGGTAGTGTTACTAGGGTAGTGTAAAGGAGTGATATGGTAGTGTTACTAGGGTAGTGATATGGTAGTGATATGGTAGTGTTACTAGGGTAGTGATATGGTAGTGATATGGTAGTGTTACCAGGGTAGTGTGATGGTAGTGATATGGTAGTGTTACTAGGGTAGTTTAGTGATATGGTAGTGTTACTAGGGTAGTGTAGAGGAGTGATATGGTAGTGTTACTAGGGTAGTGTAGAGGAGTGATATGGTAGTGTTACTAGGGTAGTGTAGAGGAGTGATATGGTAGTGTTACTAGGGTAGTGTAGAGGAGTGATATGGTAGTGTTACTAGGGTAGTGTAGAGGAGTGATATGGTAGTGTTACTAGGGTAGTGTAGAGGAGTGATATGGTAGTGTTACTAGGGTAGTGTAGAGGAGTGATATGGTAGTGTTACTAGGGTAGTGTAGAGGAGTGATATGGTAGTGTTACTAGGGTAGTGTAGAGGAGTGATATGGTAGTGTTACTAGGGTAGTTTAGAGGATTGATATGGTAGTGTTACCAGGGTAGTGTAGAGGAGTGATATGGTAGTGTTACTAGGGTAGTGTAGAGGAGTGATATGGTAGTGTTACTAGGGTAGTGTAGTGATATGGTAGTGTTACTAGGGTAGTGTAGAGGAGTGATATGGTAGTGTTACTAGGGTAGTGTAGAGGAGTGATATGGTAGTGTTACTAGGGTAGTGTAGTGATATGGTAGTGTTACTAGGGTAGTGTAGAGGAGTGATATGGTAGTGTTACTAGGGTAGTGTAGAGGAGTGATATGGTAGTGTTACTAGGGTAGTGTAATGGTAGTGATATGGTAGTGTTACTAGGGTAGTGTAATGGTAGTGATATGGTAGTGTTACTAGGGTAGTGTAGAGGAGTGATATGGTAGTGTTACTAGGGTAGTGTAGAGGAGTGATATGGTAGTGATACTAGGGTAGTGTAGAGGAGTGATATGGTAGTGTTACTAGGGTAGTGTAGAGGAGTGATATGGTAGTGTTACTAGGGTATTAAGATGGTAGTGATATGGTAGTGTTACTAGGGTAGTGTAGAGGAGTGATATGGTAGTGTTACTAGGGTATTAAGATGGTAGTGATATGGTAGTGTTACTAGGGTAGTGTAGAGGAGTGATATGGTAGTGATACTAGGGTAGTGTAGAGGAGTGATATGGTAGTTTTACTAGGGTAGTGTAGAGGAGTGATATGGTAGTGTTACTAGTGTAGTAAGATGGTAGTGATATGGTAGTGTTACTAGGGTAGTGTAGAGGGGTGATATGGTAGTGTTACTAGGGTAGTGTAGAGGGGTGATATGGTAGTGTTACTAGGGTAGTGTAGAGGGGTGATATGGTAGTGTTACTAGGGTAGTGTAGTGATATGGTAGTGTTACTAGGGTAGTGTAATGGTCGTGATATGGTAGTGTTACTAGGGTAGTGTAGAGGAGTGATATGGTAGTGTTACTAGGGTAGTGTAGAGGAGTGATATGGTAGTGTTACTAGGTAGTGTAGAGGAGTGATATGGTAGTGTTACTAGGGTAGGTAGTGTAGAGGAGTGATATGGTAGTGTTACTAGGTAGTGTAGAGGAGTGATATGGTAGTGTTACTTGGGTAGTGTAGAGGAGTGATATGGTAGTGTTACTAGGGTAGTGTAGAGGAGTGATATGGTAGTGTTACTAGGGTAGTGTAGTGATATGGTAGTGTTACTAGGGTAGTGTAAAGGAGTGATATGGTAGTGTTACTAGGGTAGTGTAAAGGAGTGATATGGTAGTGTTACTAGGGTAGTGTAGAGGAGTGATATGGTAGTGTTACTAGGGTAGTGTAATGGTCGTGATATGGTAGTGTTACTAGGGTAGTGTAGAGGAGTGATATGGTAGTGTTACTAGGGTAGTGTAGAGGAGTGATATGGTAGTGTTACTAGGGTAGTGTAATGGTCGTGATATGGTAGTGTTACTAGGTAGTGTAGAGGAGTGATATGGTAGTGATACTAGGGTATTGTAGAGGAGTGATATGGTAGTGTTACTAGGGTATTAAGATGGTAGTGATATGGTAGTGTTACTAGGGTAGTGTAATGGTAGTGATATGGTAGTGTTACTAGGGTAGTGTAGAGGAGTGAAATGGTAGTGTTACTAGGGTAGTGTAGAGGAGTGATATGGTAGTGTTACTAGGGTAGTGTAGAGGAGTGAAATGGTAGTGTTACTAGGGTAGTGTAGAGGAGTGAAATGGTAGTGTTACTAGGGTAGTGTAGAGGAGTGATATGGTAGTGTTACTAGGGTAGTGTAGAGGAGTGATATGGTAGTGTTACTAGGGTAGTGTATAGGAGTGATATGGTAGTGTTACTAGGGTAGTGTAATGGTAGTGATATGGTAGTGTTACTAGGGTAGTGTAGAGGAGTGATATGGTAGTGTTACTAGGGTAGTGTAGAGGAGTGATATGGTAGTGTTACTAGGGTAGTGTAATGGTAGTGATATGGTAGTGTTACTAGGGTAGTGTAGAGGAGTGATATGGTAGTGTTACTAGGGTAGTGTAGAGGAGTGATATGGTAGTGTTACTAGGGTAGTAAGATGGTAGTGATATGGTAGTGATACTAGGGTAGTGTAGAGGAGTGATATGGTAGTGTTACTAGGGTATTAAGATGGTAGTGATATGGTAGTGTTACTAGGGTAGTGTAGAGGAGTGATATGGTAGTGTTACTAGGGTAGTGTAGAGGAGTGATATGGTAGTGTTACTAGGGTAGTTTAGAGGATTGATATGGTAGTGTTACCAGGGTAGTGTAGAGGAGTGATATGGTAGTGTTACTAGGGTAGTGTAGAGGAGTGAAATGGTAGTGTTACTAAGGTAGTGTATAGGAGTGATATGGTAGTGTTACTAGGGTAGTGTAGAGGAGTGATATGGTAGTGTTACTAGGGTAGTTTAGAGGATTGATATGGTAGTGTTACTAGGGTAGTGTAGAGGAGTGATATGGTAGTGTTACTAGGGTAGTGTAGAGGAGTGATATGGTAGTGTTACTAGGGTAGTTTAGAGGATTGATATGGTAGTGTTACCAGGGTAGTGTAGAGGAGTGATATGGTAGTGTTACTAGGGTAGTGTAGAGGAGTGAAATGGTAGTGTTACTAAGGTAGTGTATAGGAGTGATATGGTAGTGTTACTAGGGTAGTGTAGAGGAGTGATATGGTAGTGTTACTAGGGTAGTGTAATGGGAGTGATATGGTAGTGTTACTAAGGTAGTGTATAGGAGTGATATGGTAGTGTAGAGGAGTGATATGGTAGTGTTACTAAGGTAGTGTATAGGACTGATATGGTAGTGTTACTAGGGTAGTGTAGAGGAGTGATATGGTAGTGTTACTAGGGTAGTGTAGAGGAGTGATATGGTAGTGTTACTAGGGTAGTGTAGAGGAGTGATATGGTAGTGTTACTAGGGTAGTGTAGAGGAGTGATATGGTAGTGATACTAGGGTAGTGTAATGGTAGTGATATGGTAGTGTTACTAGGGTAGTGTAGAGGAGTGATATGGTAGTGTTACTAGGGTAGTGTAGTGTAGTGATATGGTAGTGATACTAGGGTAGTGTAATGGTAGTGATATGGTAGTGTTACTAGGGTAGTGTAGAGGAGTGATATGGTAGTGTTACTAGGGTAGTTTAGTGATATGGTAGTGTTACTAGGGTAGTGTAGAGGAGTGATATGGTAGTTTTACTAGGGTGTGTAATGGTAGTGATATGGTAGTGTTACTAGGGTAGTGTAATGGTCGTGATATGGTAGTGTAGAGGAGTGATATGGTAGTGTTACTAGGGTAGTGTAGAGGAGTGATATGGTAGTGTTACTAGGGTAGTGTAGAGGAGTGATATGGTAGTGTTACTAGGGTAGTGTAATGGGAGTGATATGGTAGTGTTACTAGGGTAGTTTAGTGATATGGTAGTGTTACTAGGGTAGTGTAGAGGAGTGATATGGTAGTGTTACTAGGGTAGTAAGATGGTAGTGATATGGTAGTGTTACTAGGGTAGTGTAGAGGAGTGATATGGTAGTGTTACTAGGGTAGTGTAGAGGAGTGATATGGTAGTGTTACTAGGGTAGTGTAATGGTAGTGATATGGTAGTGTTACTAGGGTAGTGTAATGGTAGTGATATGGTAGTGTTACTAGGGTAGTGTAGAGGAGTGATATGGTAGTGTTACTAGGGTATTAAGATGGTAGTGATATGGTAGTGTTACTAGGGTAGTGTAGAGGAGTGATATGGTAGTGTTACCAGGGTAGTGTGATGGTAGTGAAATGCTAGTGTTACTAGGGTAGTGTAGTGATATGGTAGTGTTACTAGGGTAGTGTAAAGGAGTGATATGGTAGTGTTACTAGGGTAGTGTTTTTATTTTATTTTTTATTTCACCTTTATTTAACCAGGTAGGCAAATTGAGAACACGTTCTCATTTACAATTGCGACCTGGCCAAGATAAAGCAAAGCAGTTCGACACATACAACAACACATAGTTACACATGGAGTAGAACAAACATACAGTCAATAATACAGTGAAAAACAAGTCTATATACAATGTGAGCAAGTGAGGTGAGATAAGGGAGGTGAAGGCAAACAAAATATATATAAAAATAAATAAAAATATAAAAAGGCCATGGTGGCGAAGTTAACACAATATAGCAAGTAAAAAAAAAACACTGGAATGGTTGGTTTGCAGTGGAAGAAAGTGCAAAGTAGAGATAGAAATAATGGGATGCAAAGGAGCAAAATAAATAAATACAGTAGGTAAAGAGGTAGTTGTTTGGGCTAAATTATAGATGGGCTATGTATAGGTGCAGTAATCTATGAGCTGCTCTGACAGCTGGTGCTTAAAGCTAGTGAGGGAGATAAGTGTTTCCAGTTTCAGAGATTTTTGTAGTTCGTTCCAGTCATTGGCAGCAGAGAACTGGAAGGAGAGGCGGCCAAAGGAAGAATTGGTTTTGGGGGTGACCAGAGAGATATACCTGCTGGAGCGCGTGCTACGGGTGGGCGTTGCTATGGTGACCAGCGAGCTGAGATAAGGGGGGACTTTACCTAGCAGGGTCTTGTAGATGACCTGGAGCCAGTGGGTTTGGCGACGAGTATGATGCGAGGGCCAGCCAACGAGAGTGTACAGGTCGCAGTGGTGGGTAGTGTATGGGGCTTTGGTGACAAAACGGATGGCACTGTGATAGACTGCATCCAATTTATTGAGTAGGGTATTGGAGGCTATTTTGTAAATGACATCACCGAAGTTGAGGATAGGTAAGATGGTCAGTTTTACAAGGGTATGTTTGGCAGCATGAGTGAAGGATGCTTTGTTGCGGAATAGGAAGCCAATTCTAGATTTAACTTTGGATTGGAGATGTTTGATGTGAGTCTGGAAGGAGAGTTTACAGTCTAACCAGACACCTAGGTATTTGTAGTTGTCCACATATTCTAAGTCAAAGCCGTCTAGAGTAGTTATGTTGGACATGCAGGCAGCGATCGGTTGAAGAGCATGCATTTAGTTTTACTTGTATTTAAGAGCAATTGGAGGCCACGGAAGGAGAGTTGTATGGCATTGAAGCTCGCCTGGAGGGTTGTTAACACAGTGTCAAAAGAAGGGCCAGAAGTATACAGAATAGTGTCGTCTGCGTAGAGGTGGATCAGAGACTCACCAGCAGCAAGAGCGACATCATTGATGTATACAGAGAAGAGAGTCGGTCCAAGAATTGAACCCTGTGGCACCCCCATAGAGACTGCCAGAGGCCCGGACAACAGGCCCTCCGATTTGACTCACTGAACTCGATCAGAGAAGAAGTTGGTGAACCAGGCGAGGCAATCGTTAGAAAAACCAAGGCTGTCGAGTCTGCCGATGAGGATGTGATGATTGACAGAGTCAAAAGCCTTGGCCAGGTCAATGAATACGGCTGCACAGTATTGTTTCCTATCGATGGCGGTTAAGATATCGTTTATGACCTTGAGCGTGGCTGAGGTGCACCCATGACCAGCTCTGAAACCAGATTGCATAGCGGAGAAGGTATGGTGGGATTCGAAATGGTCGGTAATCTGTTTTTTAACTTGGCTTTCGAAGACCTTAGAAAGGCAGGGTAGGATAGATATGGGTCTGTAGCTGTTTGGGTCAAGAGTGTCCCCCCCTTTGAAGAGGGGGATAACCGCAGCTGCTTTCCAATCTTTGGGAATCTCAGACGACACGAAAGAGAGGTTGAAAAGGCTAGTAATAGGGGTGGCAACAATTTCAGCAGATAGTTTTAGAAAGAAAGGGTCCAGATTATCTAGCCCGGCTGATTTGTAAGGGTCCAGATTTTGCAGCTCTTTTGCAGCTCTCATCAGCTGACTGTATTTGGGAGAAAGAGAAATGGGGAAGGCTTTGGCGAGTTGCTGTGGGGGGTGCAGTGCTGTTGACCGGGGTAGGGGTAGCCAGGTGGAAAGCATGACCAGCCGTAGAAAAATGCTTATTGAAATTCTCAATTATAGTGGATTTGTCGGTGGTGACAGTGTTTCCTATCTTCAGTGCAGTTGGAAGCTGGGAGGAGGTGTTCTTATTCTCCATGGACTTTACAGTGTCCCAGAACTTTTTTGAGTTTGTGTTGCAGGAAGCAAATTTCTGCTTGAAAAAGCTAGCCTTGGCTTTTCTAACTGCCTGTGTATATTGGTTCCTAGCTTCCCTGAAAAGTTGCATATCACGGGGGCTGTTCGATGCTAATGCAGAACGCCATAGGATGTTTTTCTGTTGGTTAAGGGCAGTCAGGTCAGGAGAGAACCAAGGGCTATATCTGTTCCTGGTTCTAAATTTCTTGAATGGGGCATGCTTATTCAAGATGATGAGGAAGGCATTTAAAAAATATCCAGGCATCCTCTACTGACGGGATGAGATCAATATCCTTCCAGGATACCTCGGCCAGGTCGATTAGAAAGGCCTGCTCGCTGAAGTGTTTCAGGGAGCGTTTGACAGTGATGAGTGGAGGTCGTTTGACTGCTGACCATTTACGGATGCAGGCAATGAGGCAGTGATCGCTGAGATCTTGGTTGAAAACAGCAGAGGTGTATTTGGAGGGCAAGTTGGTTAGGATGATATCTATGAGGGTACCCGTGTTTACGGAATTGGGGTGGTACCTGGTAGGTTCATTGATAATTTGTGTGAGATTGAGGGCATCAATCTTAGATTGTAGGATGGCTGGGGTGTTAAGCATGTTCCAATTTAGGTCGCCTAGCAGCACGAGCTCTGAAGATAGATGGGGGGCAATCAGTTCACATATGGTGTCCAGAGCACAGCTGGGGGCAGAGGGTGGTCTATAGCAGGCGGCAACGGTGAGAGACTTGTTTTTAGAGAGGTGGATTTTTAAAAGTTGAAGTTCAAATTGTTTGGGAACAGACCTGGATAGTAAAACAGGACTCTGCAGGCAATCTTTGCAGTAGATTGCAACACCGCCCCCTTTGGCCGTTCTATCTTGTCTGAAAATGTTGTAATTAGGGATGAAAATGTCAGAATTTTTGTGGTCTTTCTAAGCCAGGATTCAGACACGGCTAAAACATCCGGGTTGGCAGAGTGTGCTAAAGCAGTGAACAAAACAAACTTAGAGAGGAGGCTTCTAATGTTAACATGCATGAAACCAAGGCTATTACGGTTACAGAAGTCATCAAAAGAGAGCGCCTGGGGAATAGGAGTGGAGCTAGGTACTGCAGGGCCTGGGTTCACCTCTACATCACCAGAGGAACAGAGGAGGAGCAGGATAAGGGTACGGCTAAAAGCTATGAGAATTGGTTGTCTAGAACGTCTAGAACAGAGAGTAAAAGGACGTTTCTGGGGGCGATAAAATAGCTTCAAGGAATAATGTACAGACAAAGGTATGGCAGGATGTGAATACAGTGGAGGTAAACCTAGGTATTGAGTGATGATGAGAGAGATATTGTCTCTAGAAACATCATTGAAACCAGGTGATGTCATCGCATATGTGGGTGGTGGAACTGAAAGGTTGGATATGGTATAGTGAACAGGGCTAGAGGCTCTACAGTGAAATAAGCCAATAAACACTAACCAGAACAGCAATGGACAAGGCATATTTACATTAAGGAGAGGCATGCTTAATCGAGTGATCATAAGGGTCCAGTGAGTAGAGGTTGGTTGGGGTCACGGCGATCCAGACAGCTGGCCGGGTAGATGGCTATCGGTAGCAAGATAGCATAGGATGGAAGTCTATTTTTAGACACCTCGTGCGTTTCCGTCGGTAGATTAGTGGGGTTCCGTGTGGTAGAGGGGATCAATCCAATTGGCAAAATAGATATAGTGACCCAAGAAAAATTGTCCGATATACTTATTCAGATAGCAGCCGATAAGACAGCTAACGATTAGCGGGCCCCAGATGAGCGTTCAGGTAACGTTGCGACGGAGGTGCCAGTTGGATAACTCCCTCGGGCAGATAATGTCGGCAGTCAGTCGTGAAGGTCCGGTGGGGCTCCGCATCTGCAGCAAAAAAAAACAAAACAAAAAAAAAACAGGTCCGGATAGGTGACTGTAGCCCAGGAATGGCTGATGGAACTCCTCAGCTGGCTAGCTCCGGAATAATTTAAGTTTGCTCCGGGATCGACGTAAGCCAATAGTCACATGGTTTGCAGCTAGCTAGCTGCGAAATCAAGGTGCAAACGTCCAGAGCCTGCGGCTGAAATGCGGGGACACTGAGAAAAATAGGCCCGGTATGCTCCGGTCCGAGTCGCGTTGCACAAAAGTGCCGATAGATTATCGAGCTAAAGGAATAGCTGAAGACCACAAAACGTGGGCAGCTGAAACACCAACGCTAGCCAGCAAACCGGCTAACTTCTGGGCAGCTTCAGATCAGCTACTGGCTAGCTTCTAGTTAGCCTCTGGCTAGCTTCCACTGTGGATTTTCAGATTTGAGGTAAATAATACTTTTTTTTGTAATTGGTGAGGCGGGTTGCAGGAAAGCTTTTGCAGGAAAGCTTTTGTAGTTGAGTTCTTGGATAATAAAATATATAAAGATATGCGAAGAAAGGTGTAAATATATATGTATACAGGACACGACAATACGAGGACAAAAAAGACGTCTGAACTGCTATGCCATCTTGGAACATAATGTGATGGTAGTGATATGGTAGTGTTACTAGTGTAGTGTAGAGGAGTGATATGGTAGTGTTACTAGGGTAGTGTGATGGTAGTGTTACTAGGGTAGTGTAGAGGAGTGATATGGTAGTGTTACTAGGGTAGTGTGATGGTAGTGTTACTAGGGTAGTGTAGAGGGGTGATATGGTAGTGTTACTAGGGTAGTGTAGAGGAGTGATATGGTAGTGTTACTAGGGTAGTGTAGAGGAGTGATATGGTA